>NW_022437098.1:1181223-1220783 GCF_009761245.1 Sapajus apella | reverse complement strand
TCTTCCCCAGCAAGCCCCTCCCCCTCTTCCCCAGCAAGCCCCTCCCCGCTCCAGGCCATCTCAGAAGTCAGGACCCAGGCACACTCCATGTGAGCTTCCACGTGTTCTCCAGGTGCAGCGGACTCACCTTCCTCAAACTAGTTTCATGTTCTCCTTCACTCCCCACTGGACTCTGCATCGATCCAGGACGAGGATGGCATCTTTAAAATAAAAACATATGAAAGAGAAGAGCATACAATAAAAAGTGTTATCGCCTGTATGTACCTTTTGAAGAACAACAATCAAATGAATACTTTATGGAGCTTCTCATCCGTTCACCTTCGGCACCCCCAGAGGTTACTGCTTCCCTGAATGGGTTTTTCATTCCCTTTTAAAAACAAGTATTACCTCTATACAAATGGAATTTATGAATGCATTTTTTTTTTTTTCTTGAGACGGAGTCTTGCTCCGTTGCCAGGCGCCAGGCTGGAGTGCAGTGGCACGATCTTGGCTCACTGCAACCTCTGCCTCCCAGGTTTCAAGCAATTCTCCTGCCTCGGCATCCCCAGTAGCTGGGACTACAGGCATGTGCCACCACACCAAGCTAATTTTTGTATTTTTAGTAGAGATGGGGTTTCACCATGTTGGCCAGGATGGTCCCGATCTCTTGACCTCCCGATCCACCCGCCTCGGCCTCCCAAAATGTTGGGATTACAGGCGTGAGCCACCGCGCCCTGCCTATGAATGCATTCTTATGAGACTTGCTTCTGACCTAGGTATTTCACCCAAGATTATGTTCGTGTGGTTCATCTGTGTTGCTGTAAGGTGGCTGTGGCTTATTGCTTTTCACATCTTTGTAGAATTGCATTGCGGAAATTCTCCACTGTTGATCTTTTCCACGTTAATGTGCACATTGTGGTCATATCCAGTTTAATGCTTCTACAAGCAGTGGTGCTGTGGACATTCTGGTGTGCATCTCCTGAGCCCCAGGGAGAACAGTTTGTCTTGGAGAGACCCCTAGGAGGGCGATTCGACTTTTCTAGAGAATCCCAGATTGCTTTCCAGAAGTGAGTAAACCCATCTATGCTCAAGCAAACCATGCCCAAAAGTTTCCATTGTTTCATAATCTTGCTCCTCTTTGCTGCAGTCAGACTTCTCGATTTTGACAATCTGATGGGGATAAAATGGTATTTCACAGCATTTTCGAGGAAGATAACTTTTTTGTTTCCAAATTCCCACCACCTAGAAGAGACTATGCACCTAAAAGCTCACAAACCTTGTATTTGCTGAATGTAAGGCAGTAATATAATGTAACAAATGCTGTAACAGAGGACAGCATCAAGGAGATAGTCACCAAATAACCAAGTGTGCCTTAGGTCCTCAAATCTAGTTACACAGCAGAATAATTTAGGTATCATTTTCTTTTCCTTTTGACATTTCGTTATGAAAAATTTCAGACATACAGCAAAGTTGGAAGAATTTTATACAGTGAACATCACACACCCACCCCGAGATCCTACCATTAGCATTTTGCTGTACGTGCTATATTAGGCATGAAGGAAAGAGGATTAATTGACTCACAGTTCCACATGGCTGGGGAGGCCTCACCATCATGGCAGAAGGCAAATGGAAAGCAAAGTCATGTCAGGTGGTAGCAGGCAAGACAGTGTGTGCAGGGGAACTCCCCTTTATAAACCCATCAGATCTGGTGAGATTTATTGACTATCATGAGGACAGCATGGGAAAGACCCGCCCCTGTTTTTAAATTATCTCCCACGGGGTTGTGGGGATTCTGGGAGCTACAATTCAAGATGAGATTTGGGTGGGGACACAGCCAAACCATATCACTTGCTTTAGGGGGATTATAATTTAAAATACTGATTCCCCAGGGCCTGGATGCTGATTCTATAGTTCTAGGATAGGGTCAAAGAACCTACTTTTGTTTCTTTGTTTTTGTTTTTAAACTCCCCAGGTGATTCTGATGAACAGCAGCCTGGAAACGACTGCCTTAGGGAATTTGCTGCAATAAAGAAAGGAGACAGGTTTGTAATTAGCCTAGCTGTGCTCATTCTTTGTGGGGTGGGGGAAAGTTCTGCTGGGTGCCTAAAGCCATTTTCTTAGACCACCAACATTCTTAGAAAATGTGTCAGCCACTGTCTGTTTTGTGGAGGTGTAGACAGGTCCCTGAGAGGTGGGTCAGGTCCTTTCAGCACTGGATTCCAGGAAGGACCCAGCTCCAGTCTGCCCTGACTCCCCCTCCAAACACACAGCTGAGAAATGAACTTGCCTTTCAGATCCAAGCCAGATCTTTTCAACCTTTGGTTACTGTTGTGGGCTGAACTGTGTCCTCCCCCAAAATCTCTCTGCTGAAGTCTTAACCGCTAGTGCCTCAGAATGTGACTGTCTTTAGAGATTGATCTTTACTTTAAAGAGGTAACTGAGCTAACATGAGGTCATTAGGGTGGGTCCTAATCCAATATGACCATCGTCCTTGTAAGAAGAGGACATGTGAGGGCTGTGTGTGGGCGCTCATGCTGGTAATTCAGAACTTTGGGAGACCAGGGTAAGAAGCTCGCTTAAGGCTAGGAGTTTGAGATCAGCCTGGGCACCATGGCCAGACCTCGGCGATATGAAAAATTTTAACAATTAGCCAAGTATGGTGTCACATGCCTGTAGTCCCAGCTACTCACGAGGCTGAGGCAGGAAGATCACTTGAGCCCAGGAGTTCAAGGCTTCAGTGAGCTATGATCCTGCCATTGCACTCCAGCCTGGGAGACCAAGTGAAACCCTGACTCAAAAAAAAAAGGAAATTTCAACAGAGACACCCATTGAAGATTATGCGAGGACAGAAGAAGAGTCTCAGGAGAACCCAACCCTGCTGACACCTTGATGTTGGACTTCCAGCCTCCAGAACTGTGAGGAAAATTCAGTATCTGTGTGTAAGCATCCCAGTCTGTGGTGGGACTTTGCTATGGCAGCCCCAGCAAACTCACACAGGTGGAGAAGAAGACACTGAGCCTGGGATATGGATGGCAGGGCAGGGCCAGCCCAGACCCAAACTCCCACCTCCCATGCTACACGAAACCAGCCACAGTCAACAGCTGGTAACACATCCTTTCCACCTCACAAAAACAAAGAATGGCACTATCTGGTTATATGTGGGAAGGGTCTTCAGCGCCACCAACAGATGCCACAGATGGCTGGCCGGGTGCCCCCCAGGGCACAGCCTAATGAAAGGACTCTCAGAGGCTCAGCTCCTCCCACATGGCTCAAACTTGCTCCCTTTTTAGGAGTTTGCTTTACACAACCTCTTTCACAAATAGAGTGGATATACATTTTGACTCACCCCTTCAAATTTTCAGTCATGTAGCGTAAGTAAATGAGCTTCAGTTCTGCACCTTCTCTCACCAATCTTCATGGAAACAAGTGATGAATGCGAACTTGCCAACAACGCCGAGTGTGTGAGCAGCGCCTTTCATCAGATGGAGGCTGTCATTCACATTCACAATATTTAATCTCTTTATTCAGGCCTCTTAGGTCCAGGCAGAACCTCGTGATCATTTGGGGAACCTGCTTGATTGCAGTGGGCTATGTCTCTGGCACTGACCCTCACCACTGGCCACCCTGGCCACACTGCCTCCCACGGCTGACCAGGCCCCTTGGCGTGTGTTTTGTCAGCACGTTCTTCGTTTACAAGGCTGCCCCTCCAGGTCTTGCATACATGGGAAGGTCATCGCTGCATGGATGGGAGTCAGTTCATAGGTGTACCTCTGTTGCAGGAAGAGCAACTGGGTGAGTGTCATTTTTGGAGGTAAGAGTTCCACAGGTATCTCTCTGTCTGTTTCTTCTCCTGTCCTGAAATTATCATCTGATTTTTTTTTTTTTTGGATTTTTAAAACCAGAACATTTATTGCATGACTAATCGTTGAAATTCCTAAGATGAACTGGATGCTGCAACAGCTGCCCTCTTGGGTGTGGCTGTTGTTCTTTCACAGAATCCATGCCTCAGTCTACCACACGCAGTCTTCAGGTACCTCATCCTACCAGTCCCGGTGGTATTTTGTCTTTTAGCCTTGGCACTTCAGTTACACTTTCTCTTGCTCTGGTGAGGCAGCCACGTTTGCCACAGGTGAACGTCTGAAGGTGGTAGACCTTAGAGCCACCGTGTGTGTCTTATTCGGGGCTTTCCAAACGATGACTTCCCCTTCGATGTCTTGCTTCTGCGGCCGAGACCAGAGAGCTCATCTGATTTTTTTAACATTACAAACATCTCTATCTGCCTTCCTACTCCTCAGTAATGGGGTCCCTGTGTTCCACGATACTCCAAGTGTCACTCCACCCCCTCTGTTTCTAAGCTGTGTGTTCTGGTGTTTCTAGTCATACCACATCATCGCCTTTTCTGTTTTACAATCCCATTTTCCTTCTTTTTGCTGTTTGTGTTTAAACAATTCCTTTGTTTCAACTCAAGGTATGTTGCCGCTGGAATTCAATTGTTCATTGCGTCTAATTCTATGTTATAACAAACAAATACCTTTAAATATTTCTTACCTCTCCAGTCCTCAAAGCCCTCATTCTGAGAGTTTATTTGGCTCGTGACTATCCTCCCACAGGGAAGAGGCCAGGGTAGGGGGTGAAGGGGTAGTCATTTTAGAATTGAAATCCACACATTGAGCAAGGGCACTTTTATAAAAGCTTGTGAGGATCTGTCTGATCCAGAATCAAAGACTGACCACGCCTAAGGTGTGGCCAGTGTGGTATGGCCACTGACCATGTAAAGAGCGTCATTCATCTTGAGGTGGAGAGCTCCTCAAATGTGGGCAAGTGCTTCTTCTGAACCCTCAATTACTCATTTGAAAGCCTTCCAATTGCTGGAGGTTACCATGAGGGAGGAAATGAATGGAAATGCTTAGGCACCCATTTTTATTGGGAGCCAGAGAAGAGGGGAGCTTAAAATGAAGAATGTGTGAACACATGTATGCATGTGAAGTGTGTGTAACAGTGTGCGTGTGTGGAAGGTACAAGAGTAACACTGTATCTCCAATAGCAACAATATTCAGAAAGACAACAGAGCCAGGGATGACCTTGCCTACAAACAGATTTGTGCATACTCATTGTGGTCTGTTTCAGGTCTGTTTCAAAAGTCCTATTGTCCAGTCTTCCAATGCCCCCTAAATCTCCATCTTGCCCTGAAATCTTCAACTTTGGAATTATTTCTCTGTGTACGACTCTAAAAGTCCAAGTCAACCAGTGAAAATATTGTCTAGTAGCCTCATCAGCCATTAACACCTTGATGCCAACTGGCTTATCAGACTGGGAAGATTTGGAGCTGAGCTGTGTTGTCTGGTAGCCTTGTGTGCCGTTAACACCGCCATGCCAGTTGGCTTAAATTGAGCAGCACTGGAGCTGGTTCTCAGGAAGCCGGGAGACATAAGCAACTTCAGAAGTGTGGAAGCAGCTGTTTGATGAGAGAGAGCCCACCCTGTTGGGAGTCTCAGAGAACCACCAGAAGGTAACATATAAGGATACTGGGTCCCTGACCCCCCACCAGAACCCAAATATGTCATTGACTTGATTTAATGCTTCTAGCTTCTGAGAGTGGAGAGAAGAGAGGCACAGCACTGACATAACCTGTGAAGACTGATTTCAAAGGAAGGAAAAGAAGGACAGGTTGCTTTTGGGAGAGAACATTTCCAGGGGGCTCCCTCCTTCCTGAATTTTTCCATTTTAGCACCAAAGATTTTTTTCTCCCTGCCTCATTATGCCACTCTTGCCCAATTCTAAGTACTTACACTCTTGTGCACGGCAAACTCGTCTTTGCTCCCATTTGTAAAGCCTTGGACTAAGATATGACTCATATGAACACATTCAGTCCTAGCAAAGCAATAGGGTAGACCAGGAGGACCACAAAGACTGGGTAGTTCTGTGTCCTCCTGTCTGCACACTCAAGAGAGGCGATTTGCTGAAAGCCCAGGTAGCTTCAGGGCTCCTTCCTGCCCAGGCCACTTCCAAGGTCCTGTACCTAAGTTTGTGTTTGCAATTTTGAGTTGCTAAAGAAGCTCCCCCATCCCCCTGCAATCTGCAAGTTGCCTAAGTCCCACGCCACCCAAAACTAGTGTCCACTCTCGAGTAGCAGTCTTGGCCACAACTCAACAGGAGCACGTAGCTAAATGTGCTTCCATGAGGGTCTTCATTTCAACTAGGAAAAGCAAACTTCACAAGTTCTGCTGGAATTTTCCTAGCAACTGTATATTGTGGGCCATTTAACTGCTGTTTGTCAGCAGTTTCTCTTTTTTCCTTATCCTCTTTCTCCTTCATATTCTAGACCCTTCTATTTGGAGATTATACCTTCCTCTTTATAACCCACCCACATTTATAGATAAACAGCGTCCTTTGATATGACATCAAAAGACAGGGGGAAGTGTTTCGAAGGGAAATATTCCTGCTGGGTTTTGTTTTGTTGTTTTTGTTATTACAAAGATTGTGATTCTTAGGCTCAATGCTCAGCCAATATGCATTTGAGTCCATTTTTGACTGAAGTAACTGGTATGAAGTGACCTTCTGGACCAGCCAAATTCACAGGACTGCCCCGTTCTAATGCTTAATTACTTAATGTATCTCAAATACATACAGTCTGGAAACTCACGTGACTCTGCTAAAGAATGATTATATCATCTCTGTGGGAGGGAGACCCTAAAACTCCTAAGGTGATGATCATTATTTGATAATACATGGGGTACCCCCCACACACACACACACCCCTAATCACGCTGTCAGCCCAGAATGAAGTGAGAAGAGTCTGGCTTTATTTCAAGACCAGTTAGTTAGCTCTTCAGAGTTTCAGTAAGTGTTTTCAGTCCCTCCACCCTGCCCTTGTATCTGTAATTCATCTTTATTCATAATGTGGCCCGTTTAAAGCCACGGTGTATGAAACACCGTCTAGCAGCTGTGGGTTTGAGCAGATAAAATGTTAGACATTGTAGCGGGGGCTCTCCCGAATAGGACACTTCGGTCTTGGGGGAGAAAAGGGTTCTCTCTCTGGAGCGACCCCCCAGCACCTAGGTGTAGCCAGTCACCCAAGGCCGCCTGGCATAGGAAGGCAGAGTGGGTGGGAGCCCTTGGGTGGCATGCCCCAGAAACCACAGGAATCGGAAAGGAAAGGGCGCAAATGTCAATTCGTGATTACTCGGACCAGCTACCAATCTTGGTTTCCAAGGGACGCCACCTCGATCTCTTCAGAATGAGCGGCTTCCCACGGACCGGCACGAATCCGCACACATCTTGTGCTGAAATTTCCCCGGGAAGGCGCTGCGATCAGCCGGGCGCTCCGGCTCTCCGCCTCCCTGGCGGCCTGTGGGCCTGTCATCTAGAGGGCTCCCAGCTTTTCTGCGCTTCCGTGGGAATGCGAGCAGGAAGGGCTTTGAGAATGCAGGCCATGAAAGGTGGTGTTCTTCTTCAGCCCTCTGGGCGCCCCCCGCTTCCCGGAGCGCTGGGGATGCTAAAAGGAGCTTCCTTGCTTCCCCACACCTCCCCCCACCGGCGTTCTGGCAAGATGGCCAAAAGTTAGCAAATAATGTGTGGGGGGTGGGGGAGCCCAGCATAAGGTGGAGAAGCCGCGGGAGCGCGCGGAGACCCCCCGCCCGGCGGCCCCCCGCAGACAGGGCCGCGGGGGGCGGGGAGGGGGCGGCGGGGCTCGCGGGAGCTCGCCGGGCCGGGCGCCTCCCAGGAAGGCGGGGAGGGGAGCGCCTGTTTACCCAGGAGGGCTGTGCTGATAGCACGTTCCTCGAGTTTACTTTGCTTTCCTTGAGTTTATTGTAAAGGGGTAAAGTTTTCGGATCCGTCACGTGACCCTGACAGGTCCTGCCTATGGCGCGGCAGACCACCCACGCCGAGGGCCATGGAACTGCTTAATAGAAACAGGCTTGTAATTGTGAGTCCGCGCTGCACTCCGCCGAAAGCCTCCGGCGGCCCAGCGCGCCGGGGTTTTTACACTTTCCGTTCCTTTTGTAAAGACCGAGGAGGAGGAGGAGGAGAAGACGAAGACGGAGGAGAAGAAAAAGACGACGATAGGGGAGACAAAGAGACCCGCAGCGACAAGGCAAGGGGGAGACAAGGGAAGACGGGGAGAAGACAGAGGAGCGGAGGACGAGGAAAGGGGGGCCAGGAAAAAAAGGAATTGATGTGAAATCCAAGCCCAGCGTCCGCGCCATCGGCACCCGCGCTCCGGGCAGGGGTTGACGGCCGGCTATGGTGAGTGCAGCCGGCGCGGCGGCCGCCGACGCCACCTCGCTCTCGCCCTTCGTGCGCCCCGGGCGGCGCGGGGACACCGGGACGCGGGACGCCCCGCGCCGCGGACGGAGGAGCGAGCCCCGAGCGCCGGGCGGGAGGGGCGGGCCGCTCGCCGGGGCCGTGGGGCCGGGTGGGCTGCGCCGCCCGGGAGCGGGAGCGCGGGTCCCGCGCCTCCACGCTTGCTCGCACTCCGGGGCCCCCGCCCCCGAGGCCAGCCCCGAGGGGCGGAGAGGGGGCTGGCCGCGGCGGGCCCGGGCCGAAGAACGGCTCCGGGGGGAATTCTGACGGAGGGGGTCGCCAGGGCTCCCATTTTCACGCCTGAAAGGGTCGCCACCTTGCCTTCCGCTCATCAGCCTGGTGGTGGCTACCGACTCGCCTGCGGAGGCTGAGCTGGTGATGGAAGGGCTGGTGCGGAGAGTGACAGCGCCGAGGGGAGGGGGCTCGGAGCGCGCGCGCGGAAGCCGCTGCCGCCCGCTCGGGGGAGCAGCAGCAGGGACGGGCGCACGCTCGCGGCCCGCAGCCCGGCTCTCCCGCCCGCACGCCAGCCTGGGCGAGCGGGACACCCAGACCGAGAGAGGCACCTTACCCACCTCCCCTGCCTCGCTGCGGGAAGAGGGTCGCAGGGGCTTTTGGAGTGCAGGAAGTGGCAGTGGGTAGGAGCGGTGGTATATGCGACTCTCCTGCCCACCGATTCAGGCGTTTGGGTGCCTGCCACCCTCACAGAGGTGGGCGACCAGCCCTGTGCTGAGTGCAGAATGAGGCCCTAGGGGAGCCCGGGAGCGGGCCGATCCGCACCTTACCAACCCGGACCCAGCGCTGAACCCCAAGACCCCCAGAGACTGTGACTCTGGGTGACGTGCGCTGTGTCTCCACGTATTTATGTTCATGTTTAAAATGATGCTAGCGTATGGATGAGCACACTCTCATGGAAACTGGTATGTTTCCATCACCTAAGAAGAACCATATGGGTGGTGGGTGGCTTGTGTGGAAGACACCCACAGATCTGTTCTCCTGCACCTGGGATCGAACACCCTCTTCCTCCCTTTTTCCTTTCTTTCTCCCTGGGGAGGAGAAATACAAAAGAACTATCCATAAATAATAAAGAGCCACATGGGTGGCTCTAAATATTGATAATTGGATCACTGAGGTATTGAACTACCACAATAGGCCTTTTTCAGCATTCTGTGTGTGTTCATTTCTTTTCGGTTTTTATTTATTTCTGTATTTATTGGCAGAGTAGTTCAGCATGCAATTAATTGCCTCCACAAAGAAAGACAGTGCTTTATGGTGTCATCCTTTGTTACTGCAACTTACAATTTCTGGGTGGTACTTAGGATAAATTGTTGCCTCAGGTGCATGGAGTGCCCAAGTTGTAAAACAAGGGGCTTTCAATTTTGAGTTTGTGTGTGTTCCAGTTGTCACCCAGCTTCCTTCCACAAGGCTGTAAAATGCCTTTGAGTCCATGATCTGTTTCAATTAAAATGCTGAATCAAGATGGATATCAATAGGCCCCACCATTCTCAATTTAGGGTATTAGCTTCATTTCAAACTCGCTGTGAGAGGTGTATCTAATTTCTGGTTATAATCTTGTCATAATCTGACAAGCTATTTGAACAAAAGTTAGAACCATTTGGAATTACTTTGTGAAAAGAAAAAGGCTATTTTACAAATTATCTTCAGCTTTCTATAGATAAACTGATGAGGTTAATCTAGGTGGATTAAAATATGTCTCCCATTTTTATCCTCATTCCTCTCTCTCTCTCTCTCTCTCTCTCTCACACACACACACACACACACACACACACACACACCTTTTATTTTCTCCAGCCTCTGCCACAGTGTATAATGCCCTATTGAGACATGTAGGCGTGATGTGTAAACCGGATTAGCAGTATGAAAGAAAGACACACAATAAGCTGGAATTGTTTTACTTCCCTTTCATTTCTCATGCCTATATTTCTAATAAATTTGTTGCTCCAGCAGTGGGTCAAAGGGATCATGTTGCTCAGCTTCTTTTTCAGGCAGGACCCAATGGCAGAGATCACTGAAATGAATGGTGTGCCTCCTAGCAAACGCAAAGCTTGATAGAGATATATTAGCCAGGGAGATAGAGGCGAGGCGAGGGAAGGATGCAAAGCATGTTCAAAGTCTGGGTGTTTCAGGAATACATCTCTATCCATTAGAGGAAAGCAATGTGGGTAAGAATATATTTAGAGAAAGGGGTGTCAATACAGGGGTCAATGCTCTGTTTTCTTTCAAGTTCATAGCAGGCTCTGAACATTCTCTCAGCAGTTGGTGGCATGCTCAGCAAGAGAATACCAATAGCTTTTGGCAATGCTTAAGTCTAATTCCCCTTTCAAGCTAGTATTTAAACCTGGAGTAATCAATGTGATTTCTGGGACCTTCTCAGGACACTCCCCTCTGCGACTTTCCCCACCCCCAGCTCACTGTAAGCTCAAAAAATGCCAGGGCTCCCGGGTTTGTGCTGTAGACCCCTCATTTACTCCTTTGTGGAGTTAGGAGCAGCTTCCCATTAAAGGAGATCAGGGGTAATTAGCAGCATTATTTTGACAAGTTGGCTAGAGCTGTTCCCTTTCCTCCAGCCTGGGGAGGGGGTAAATAAGGGGAGGAAACAGAAGGTGGAAGGGAGTAGGGGAGGGCAGTCAAGCCCAGTAGTTTTACATTCTGTGGCTGCTGAATCTCCCCTCCCCACCCCACCCCCCACTCCACCCCACCACTTCCCTGAAACCTTTTAGACACATTTTCTCCCATCACCTTTTAAGAATATACAAAAGCTGCCAATGAGAAAATAAAAAGGCATTCTTAGGGAGCCAAGAAAATGTGGTGGATGGTGGCACACTGGCTTGAGTTGAGTCAAGACTCAACTCTTATTCAAGGTACCCGCTTGGATGCTCAAGCCCTGCCTTGACCATCACTCACATCCTGTATCCCAGGCTCCCCATGCACTAAAAGAAAATTGCGTCAAATCCCCTATTCCTCTCTCTGTCCCACCCTCTCAACAAGAATACTGTAGGATTTAAAATCATGGTTGCAATTCCCTGTATTTCTGGAAGAGTATTAAACTTAGTATACAAAATTATAAATGGCCCTAGGGTCAGATTACTGGAATACATTAACCCCTTTATTCATTTATACTCTCTAGAAGTTAGCCAAATTACATTGGATTTTAAAGACCCATTTGGTTTGGTCTGAGAAACCAGCGAAAAGTTAAATTTCACTGTGGTTTTTCCTAACTCCACCAGGTCTGGCTCCCACAATCGCTTACCATTGGAACATCCCAACACAAAGGGCAGATGTTTTATTTCATTGTCATCATTTGGATAATCTGATGTCATTTTTTAGATGTGTGTGGCATGGCCATGGATATTTGTAGTATTCAACAGAGAGGGAGGAGATGTGAGGGAATCCCGGGAGCTTAAGGCATCTGCTTTGAAAACTACAGACTCCACGAGAAGTCTTGGATCATGCCTGGGAGATCAAAATGACAATTTATGATTGAGATGAACTTTACTTGGAAAGTGGAAATGGAACACTCAGCTCTTGCTTCATAGTGGCTGGCAACTCCTGCTGGCTGATGAGGTCCCAAGTTCTCACTTATTTGGTAACTCTCACAAGGGGTGCCAAGAGGCAGAAGGGCCATTTAAAGGAACTGTCTTCCGGAGGGCAACTTAGCAGGTCTGGCTGCCCCAGTCAGCCTCATCTCAGGTCTGTGGAATCCTTGTGGTTAGTTGAAGCTAACAAACCCGGTGTGGCACAGCGGTGTGGCATGCATATTAAAGCCGACAATGCTTACAAATGTAAATAAGGGCAGATTGATTAGGAACAACATTATCGCTGGGAATGTCGCACTCGCATGCATCAGCAATGAGGCAAATTGGGGGCAGCCTCAGCCCTGACCACCCAAGTCGAGCAGGCTTTTACACTGGCTCCTCTTCCCTTCCTTAAAACGTTACAGAAACAAGGCCAATTAGATCCTCAAAGTAATTCATCTCTGAGTATGAAAAAAGCAGACCACAGGGGAAGCGGCGGGTGGGGGGTGGGGAGTGGGGAGATTAAGATAGCGCTCGTTAGAGCCCAGGCTCCGGAGTGCGTCCTGGAGTCCACGGGTAGAATTTACAGGCCGGGACCATTGTGTAAGATGCTGAAAAGTTAACCTATCAAACAGCGGGCGAGGGGGCTCAGGACTGAAAACCCCGGGGATCAATGTTCAAAAGGTTTAGGAATTAAGTCAAACTAAGGGATATGAGGCCGAGTGGAAGAAGCTTTGCCACTGAAATGACGTGCATGTGGCAGCGGCAGGAACCGGAGGACATGCAGCCGCGCGCGGAGAGTGAGGCGGATCCATTACGGGTACACAGCTTACCGTTTCCTTTCAGAATTCCATCATCCAGGCAGCTATACGGAAATCCCTCTAGTAAAAGATTGGGACGGAAAACTAATAGTTTTGGTCCAAAACGTGGTGAAGAAGTTTGGAAAGACAAACAGCAACGTGTCTATGGCTACTAGGTTCCTTCCCTCCGGCAGGCTTGAAATATAAAAACGCTGACATGTAAAACTAGGGGTACTATCTCCCTCCCCCAGTTTTTAAAAAGCAATTTCCCAAAGCAAGCACACATGGCTCGACTTGAAGTGTCTGCACAACCATTCAGTAAGAAAAGCGAGAACAGTAAACCTCTTTTCCTGTTTTGTGCTATTTATCAGACCTAATAAACATCAGGATTATACTCAAAGATGAAACTGGCAATGTGTGGAGCCGTCCGTCTGCGCTCTTTATCACCGCAGCGTTATTTTCCTCGCGCGATGCCCGCCTGCCTTCCGAGTTTCCGCAGCCCTTCCCTGAGCCACTCACAAAATCACGTGCTCCTTAAGCGGTCTGAGTTTTGAATTTCCGCGCTGGCCCAGTACTCAGGTCCCCCTCCGGATCCTGCGAACGCCCCCAAACACCTCCACCCCATCTCCCTCTCCGTCTCGGGGCACCCCGCTCTTCCCCCGGCACCGCACACGGTTTGCGGGGTCGGGGGTCGGGGGTCGGGGGTCGGGGGCTGGGCCTCTCCCTGAAGCCGGGGAGGTGGAGAGGCTGGAGGAAAGGTGGCCAGGCTGGCGGGGGATGGGGAGTGGAGGAGGCTGCGGGTCGAGGGAGGAAGAAGGCGCAGGCCGAAATAAGGAAACGGGGAGGGGAAACCGCCGGGGAGGAAGGAAGGGGGCGGGGAAAGCCGGTGGACGGGCCCCCTACGGGAGCCGTGTGGCCCGCCCCGGTGGCCAGCGCGCCCCGCTGCAGTCCCTAGCGCGTCCGGGCCGCCACCGCGGGGCCACTGAATGGGCAGGAACTACTGAGCGCGACCATTGGCCGGCTGCAGAGAGGCGGCGCGAGCATTGGGCAGCGTAAGGGGGCCGGTCCGCCTTCAGGAATGTACTACGGCGCGTCCGGCACGTCCGTCCGCGCCGCCTGGGCGCGCGCATGGCCTGGGCTCCCGGGAGGCCGTGCTGGAGGCCAGGAGCCCGCCCGGCGGACCCGCCTCCCTACCTGCTCTGCCCCGACCGCGCGGGCGCGGGGAGTCCCGGCGCCGGACACGCGCGCGCGCACCCGGGCCCACGCGCGCGCGCGCGCAGGCCTCCCGGCGCGGGGGTCACGTGGCCGCCGGAGCTCCGCCTTCTCCCTACTCCTCCCCCTTTCCCTCCATCTGGGTTTCTTTCTTTCCTTTCCTTTCTTCTTTTTTTTTCAATGAACACACACCGTGTGCATCTTAAAGCCACACCGCCCCATTTCAAGACTTCACTGGGCACCTCGCTACTGCGGTCCCTCTGCAGTTCAACCCTGTTTAAAAAAACAGAAATAAATACTAAAGTGAAGCAAATGAAGGGTTTGCGAGTCGGGCTCCTACCGCAGGGAGGAACGTTGTAACTTGCAAACGTAAGAAAAACACACTCCACTTTCCAAAAACAATTTTTAAAAATAAAAAATAAAAAGCCTAGTTGTGTAGACGTGTCTCGCTTCAGGATCCACCTCAGAGGATCGGGTGTTTTCCTCCTCCGCGGGAAGCGAATCCCCAGGATGTCTTGGTGACACTGGACGCGGTGTCAGGACAAATCCTCGCGATCCGCGCACTATTTGTTTCGAACATATCCAACATCGGAGCGCTTGTAATCTCCTACGTCATACTATTATTAAATATAACATGCATGCCGGGTTTTGTTTAAAAAAAAAAGCTGACTATATAAACATCTGGTTAATTAAAAAGGAGGTTACAAATGAACCCAAAATAATCAGGAAAACTTTCTCAACGAAACAATTCCGTTTCTCTGAGTTGTAAAAAGGATTCTGTTGTTTCTGTTTTACTTTTGTCACATTGAAGATTCAAATAAAAACGCCTCTGCCTCCCCAAGACTGCTTCGGTGTCTGGAATCCACGTTTACAGAACACTGACTCCTTCCAACCAGGACTGTGCTGTCGTGGGGTTTTTTGTTGTTTTTTTTTTAAGTTGGGGGAGAAAGCAGGGGGCGGCGGGGGGCAGATAGATTTTAAGAAAGGGTGGCTTTTCCCAACGCTTGCTTTCCTCTTTAACTTTCCATTCTGTTTATCTTAATGCGAGACGTTGTTCCCTGCAAGAGCCTAAGTCTTCCCTTTAGTTGGAAAAAAGAGGAGTAAAAAAAATCTGGCACACACTGGAGCAGTATCCAGCACGCTGTCATTATTGGTGCAGGCCTGGGAATGCGAGCCGGACCTCCCAGTATTTGCTGCAGCTTGAGGCCAAGGTGCCTCTGAAAGGCTTCTCTTTGAGGAATTTCAGAAATTGTTTAAGCGCTTAAAAAAATATTACATTCCCCCCCCCGTGTCTACCGCGAGGCAAATGTTCGTGTGTGTGCGTGTGCGCGCGTGTGTGCGCGCAAAGGGTATCCCACAAAAAGAAGACACTGTTGAAAAGAAAAGGAATAAGAGAAAGGAGGGGGAGCATTCCTTAATGGAAGTATTGCATGCGAGAAGGTTGGCGCTCTCAGAGGCTGCCCCGAAGCCGGGGATGCACACACTGGGTTGCCTACCTGGGTGGTCTCTCTACTTTGGTGAGCTGTTGCTAAGCAGCTAATAATAGTCATGTTTGCTGAGTAATTTCTGCCCTCCGCGAGCCAATCGCGTAGCAGAAACCCAAGCCATCTGACAGCCCCGGGGGCGGGAGCTCCAGCCTTTTTCTCTTTCGCTCGCTCTCTCCCCCTCCACCCCCTCCCCTCCTCCTCTTCTTTCTCCAAATGGAGAGAGTTCTTTTTTTATTTCTTCCATCTCATCTATTGAATCAAGGAGCTGCTGCGGCCGCTGCCCGCTGCACACACACTGTGCGGAGTCCCCAGGTCCCGGGAGCGAGAGAGGCGCGCTGCACAGGGACAGAATGGTCCAGCGAGTTGGCGAGGAGCACAAGAAAGCAGAGTCCGGGACCGAGCAGCCACCGCGAACCCAGCAGTCAGAGCCCGAGCTGCAGCTCCTGGAGCCGCCACCGCCAGCAGCAGCCACCGCGGGAGCAGCGGCAGCAGCGGCTGCCCCGGCCCGGCAGCGCTGAGACCCTCCAGGCACCCTCGGACCCCGCGGCGGCGGCGGCCGCTCTGCGCTTATCCTCCGCGGCCGCTCGGGCGACCCGGGAGTCGCCGAGGGAGCCAGCGCGGCCGGCGGGAGCGGCGGGGATTCGCTGGCTCTTTCTGCAGTGAAGGGGTCGCGGAGCGGGGCGAGGGGCGGGTAAGGGGAGTTGAGGACCGCAAGGAGCGCCGCGGAAGCGCCCGAAGGACAGGCTCGCGCGGCGCGCCGGCTCTCGCCCTCCCGCGAACTGGATGTGGGCAGCGGCGGCCGCAGAGACCTCGGGACCCCCGCGCAATGTGGCAATGGAAGGCGCAGGATCTGACTCCCCGGCAGCGGCCGCGGCCGCAGCGGCAGCAGCGCCCGCCGTGTGAGCAGCAGCAGCGGCTGGTCTGTCAACCGGAGTCCGAGCCCGAGCAGCCTGCGGCCAGCAGCGTCCTCGCGAGCCGAGCGCCCAGGCGCGCCAGGAGCCCGCAGCGGCGGCAGCAGCGCGCCGGGCCGCCTGGGAAGCCTCCGTCCCCGCGGCGGCGGCGGCGGCGGCGGCGGCGGCAACATGGCCTCGGCTGGTAACGCCTCCGAGCCCCAGGACCGCGGCGGCGGCGGCGGCGGCGGCGGCTGTATCGGTGCCCCGGGCCGGCCGGCTGGAGGCGGGAGGCGCAGACGGACCGGGGGACTGCGCCGCGCCGCCGCGCCGGACCGGGACTATCTGCACCGGCCCAGCTACTGCGACGCCGCCTTCGCTCTGGAGCAGATTTCCAAGGTGCATTTCAGACTCTCTCCTCTCCTCCCACTTTCTCTTCCCTCCTCTCTTTGGGATCGCCCCGCTATACACACACACACACACACACACACACACACACACACACCTCCAGGAAAAGCAACAGACAAGTGGGGATTGAAAAATTCAAACCCTCCCTCTGGTCCTGGGAGGAAGGGGCTGTCTGAGGTCTGCAGGGGGTGGAGGTGTGCGTGAGTGCGTGTGTGTGTGTGTGTGTGTGTGTGTACACACACGCCCTCCCCGGCGTGCCTTTTCCGGAGCACTGGAAAGCCGTCCACTGCGGGCCACCTCCAGGGCGGCCGCGGCACGGCGCCCTGCCCTGTACCCCCTGCCCTGGAACTCCCTCCTCCTGCTCCTCTGCCCCTATTTGCAGCCTAAACCCCGGTACTGCTGCCACATTTCTTAACATCTTGCAGGGGGAGGCGGAGTGGAGAGGCGGAGAGAGGAAGGGGGGAGGGAGCCGAAATAAAGGTGGTTTCCTTTTTTGGCAGCCGGTTTTGCTTTTGTTAAGCATGAAATCTCTGCTCCCTTAAAAAATTATTCTCGGAAAAAGACATCTCCCCTGTTTCCCAGGTTTAGAGCTGCCTCTCCTCAGGGCCTGCTCCGGGGAGGGAAAGTTGTAAACAAATTGCCACCTTAAATTCGCGGTGCGAGTCTGCGGAGCGGCCGGGTTCATTGTGTTTACGAGGCTCGCTGAAATGTGTGGAATCCAGGGAAGGCGAGCACCCAGACAGGGGCCCGCCGGGGCCGCGGTCAGCACCGGGGAAGCGCCGCGCCGGGGAACAGCCTGCGCCGGCCTGGGCCCTTTCCCTGTGTACTCGGCTGTTTTTTACGTGTAACCAGAAAGGAAGGGAGAGGAGGGAAAGATCCTTGTGGCTGCCCTCTTCCGATCACAAATATTGTCGTAAGTTGCAGATGGCTGCCCCATTTCCTAATTCAGCTCACACAGCGTCTCCCAACGCTATGGAAATTCGCCGGGAGTGAACTCCCGCGTCCGCGCTCACCACGTGGATCCCCACTTACTAGCACTCTAGGAGGGGTTCCAGTTGGGGGAACCCGCAAAGTGTTGTTCCCAAAGCGCGCTCGCCCCTAGCGCCCATCCCCCTAGGGTGATGGACGGAGCAGGACTTCAGGGACACGGGGACCCGGTTTGCGGGCTCCTCAACTTTGGGCTCTGTCGCTGGGATGACGCGGCCCCTCCCTTCTCAAGTCTGGGGTGAATATTGCCTGTGTCCAGTGGTCTCTCTCCTCTCTACCCGAGCTTCCGCTTCTCTTGCATTGCAGCCCCAGCAAATCGTACTCGGGGATCCGGCGGGTGGGGGCGCCCTGATGTCCCCGAGGTGCAGCTCCCACGCTGCGGCCCGGCTTTGATTTCTGTCCGAGCCCCCCACGACGTTCGGGTCCGCTGGGGCTGCAGCCTCGAGGGTGAGTGCCTGTGCTGCGGCAGCGCGCACCCCCAGGCTGTTGGGGGCTCACCCTGCGGGTGCGCGAGAGCGGGCGTGGGTTCGCGGGCCGCGACTTCCCGGCGCTCACTCCTCCCTTCTGCTTCGTCCCCAGGGGAAGGCTACTGGCCGGAAAGCGCCGCTGTGGCTGAGAGCGAAGTTTCAGAGACTCTTATTTAAACTGGGTTGTTACATTCAAAAAAACTGCGGCAAGTTCTTGGTTGTGGGCCTCCTGATATTTGGGGCCTTCGCAGTGGGATTAAAGGCAGCGAACCTCGAGACCAACGTGGAGGAGCTGTGGGTGGAAGGTAAGAGCGCCCGCCGCGGCGCCCGCGCCCCCGGCCGGGTCCCTGCTCGCGGCTGATAGAGATATTCGCCAGCGCACACCTACAGCCCGGCCGCGGCCGGCGAAACCCCCTGCCCGCACCCGCGGGATTGTTTATTGTTTGGGCGCCTGGCCCGGAGCCAGGCCCTCCCGACAAAGGCCGCGCTGTAATCTACTCTGGGCGCTGCGCGGCGGAGGTGTGGTGGGAGAGAGCGGCGGGGGCGGGCCGGGGGCGCGGGGCCCCTCCGGGACGGACCACTCCGCGCGCCGGGGGCCCCGGGGCTCTCTGTCGCCGCCGCCGCCCGCCTCGGCCGCACCCCGAGACGCGCCCTGGGGTTGGCCTCTCCCTGCCTGGCTCCCCAGCCCGGCTTCCTTCTCTCCCCCACCCCCACCCACCGCGTCCAAAGAGAAAGGAGTCGGGGGGAGCCAGAGGCCACCCCTCCGGCTGGCGGGAGTGTGCGCGCCCCCGGCGGCCGCGGCCGGTGCGCTGGGGAGGGCCAGGGGCGGGCGCAGCGCAGGCCTGCGGAGGCGGCGGCGTGTGTGGTCCTGTTTTTGGACAGCTTTCAACTCTTAGGGAAAAAAACATTTGTCTCAAGGTACAAAAAAAGCGGGGTAGGGGTGGAAGGAGTGGAAAAAAAAATAGTAAGGCACAGACTGGAACGCATGTTTGCAAAGTAGATTAATGTTTCCTCGCGGGCGGGGGCTTTTTACATGGAATTATTCTGGGGAAATGCTGCATTTTGCAGGCAAAGAAAAGAAATGTTTTAAGAACGCGGGGTTGAAGGGATCTCTCAGAGGGGTTCTGCCAGTGTTTTACGTTCCTCAGTGTTGGGGTTCCTGAGACCTTCACAAGGCCGTTGCAGATTTAAAATAGATACATATTTTTTCGAAGACAAATATCTTTACATTATTTTGGTGACACCGGTTTAAATTTTTTTCTCCCTGCTGGTTGTTTCTTAATTATCTTCTTGGCAAGTTCCAAACGAAGCTATTTAGAAACATTTTAACCCTAAGCACCACCTTGGGCATCTGTTAGCTTACAAAAGGGAGGTAGAGGAGGGTTGAGGTGACTAGGTAGATATTTCAAACTAAAATACCTGGAGTGTTTCTCGGGACGCTGAAGAGTTACGGGCATCATCGTTTCAGCGATCCCTTTCAGGATGCTGTTGAAGATGAACCCTGGAGAATATTTCCTTAATCTCTCCTTGTTTGTGAAGATTCAGCTTGCAGAGTTTTGCAAGCCTGTGGTGGAGTTGGAGCATTTGGTTGAGAAGTGACAATTAAAAAATAGTCCACGTCATTAAGACAAAACATTCCTGCCTTAAGTAGTTTGGTAATTAATACAAAAGTGTTCTTTGAATTGAATGCATGGAGTAATTTACCTCAGTTCAGCGATTCAGTATCATTGGTAGATAAAAGAAGGGTTTTATCGAGCAGCTGTTATGCTCGTAGCAAAAGTTTCCTGAGCGCCTGTGATGTCCCTAGCAGTGTGTTACGCGCTGTAAGAGACAGGCGTGTTTGACACTGCACGATTTCATGCACTCAAAACTATTAGAATTCGACGCATTTGGACCACATTTGGGTTCAAAGTTGAAATGGGCTGTGAAAGTTACAAATAAAAAGCTTCCCTGAAGGTGGAGAGGCAGGCTGGGGGGGGAGGGGGAGACAACGGAAAGAGTGGGGGAAGGAGGGCATCTTAGGCAGAGGGCACATTTCCAGCAGGGGCAGCCGCTGAGGAGTTTGGAAGTGATGTGATTGGCTGGACTGTAGGGACACTGCCATAGATTCTAGGACAGAGCAGGGCATGAGCACAGGGGAAGGCCGACTCATCCATATGTTCGCTTTCCGCCGCTTGGCCCAACCTGTATTTGTTGCCATCCGGTGAGGATGACAAAACATGATTTTGTGGTGCTCTGAGCGAGAGTTTTTAGTAGACCTTTAAGCACGTTGAAAGAGAGAGAATGTGATTTATTTTCTTAGCACTGTGTATTTTTGGAAATAAGTTGGTTTCTGCATAACACGACCCATTTCCAGTCCTGGAAGGAGAAGCAGTGTGCTTCCTGGCAGTTTTATGGGCGCTGCCAGTTGTGTAGTGAGAGGGAGTAGACTTTTCTTTTTCAATGGACTGGATGAGGACACCTGTGAGGGGAACACTGTTTGCTTACTTTTGGCAGTTTCAACATGGCTCACTGGTTCTTGGGCCAAATGTATTGACTCAGTACAAATACTATCACTTGGTGAGCAACTGCCATGCACCAGGCGTTTATTATGTATTATCCTATGCCTTACAACTCAGTAAAATAGCTATCAATTATTTTTATTTTATTTGTATAACATGATAGTGGACATACTGTCTTTATGGAGGATGAGGATTGTCCCACTTTACAGCTAGGAAATACGAGCTCTCTGTTTGTCTCCCTATTTACTTTGCTTACTAATGACATCAGTCATTTGTTCTCCTGTTGCCTTGTCTTTTATCTTTTATTCATTCATTTATTCAGTGCTAAATTCTCCCTCCAGAGAAGAACCAACAGTTTCATAAGTGCAGATAAATCCAGCTAGGGAGGTGACCACACTGTTGTATAAATTTAATTTCATTTCAAAGCAGAAGTACTGTGTAGAGATCGTGTTTGTGATGCAGTGAGCTGAGTGTTCACGTCAGTAGTAAGTAGTGTGAGCATTTGCGTTCAGAAGTAAGAATTCCCTGCTGTTCTAGACGTCAGTAGACATCCATGAATTGAAGTGAGTAACAGCTCCAAATTTAAGTTCATTTTATGTGTTAGTCTCATAGATAAATTCCTCATCTCTATCAGCAAAGAAGTCTGTCAGATGGTACTTTCTTGGTGGGTTTTTCTGAAGGTTTTGGGCATGAATTTTTACATGAACTGAGTGCTTGCTCCACAAATAAACGAAATAGATAGAGGTAGCATATTTTCCTAGTTAGACAACAACAGAAGAGAGCAAAGTGTGAGATTTTAAGGGATTAGGGATGCTGAGGGATAGTTTGTAAGAAGCTGTTTCTCCTGCAGTTTAAAATCGCAGGAGTGTGTGTGTGTGTGTGTGTAGCACATTTTCTTACTCTGCATATCCACCTGCCTGCCAAAGTTATGTTAAGGTTATCTTTTTACTGCAGCTAGCAAATTAAAGGGATCCACCCAATAGGCTGTATCTTCTAATTGACTTTCATGCTTTGTTTAACATGCTGGCGAAATGTGGCTTTATAAAGAGGTGGAATACATCAGCCACAATTTACAGACCAATATATGCTAGATAGATAAGGAAGAGTGTGTGTGTGTGTGTGTGTGTGTGTGTGTGTGTGTGTGTGTTAGTAGGCATTGGTAATAAGAATTGTTGTATTCTGTTGTTAAATTGTTCGTATAATGATTGCCTTTTAAGAAACTGTCAATTACGTATTAAGATACCAGCTTGGATTTTAGGGTTATAGTGTTTGCAAATCAAAATTGTCAAATCAATTTCACATGTGTGTGGAGTCATGAGGTTTGATACAGAATATGTCTACTGATACAGTGGACATCTGCTATTGCAGAAACACATGACCATGGCAGCAAGGTGGGGGAGAAACTAATTGTCATTGAAAAACAGAAGCGTGGCCGGGCGTGGTGGCTCACGCCTGTAATCCCAGCACTTTGGGAGGCCAAGGTGGGCAGATCACAAGGTCAGGAGTTTGAGACCAGCCTGACCAACATGGTGAAACCCCATCTCTACTAAAAATACAAAAATTAGCCAGGCGTGGTGGCACGAGCCTGTAATCCGAGCTACTCAGGAGGTTGAGGTAGGAGAATCACTTGAACCTGGGAGGCAGAGGTTGCAGTGAGCCAAGATTGCACCATTGCACTCTAGCCTGGGCAGTACAGTGAGACTCCATCTCAAAAAAAAAAAAGAAAAATAGAAGCATTCATTCTGCACATGTTCTTAGTGCCTATTCTGCACCACCATTGCAGAAAGCTCTCCAGAGAGATGGTGAAAAGCCACAGTCGTCTCTGCCCTCAGGGGAGATTTATACAAACATCCAGCAGGCATAAGGACCAGTGTGTGGGTGTTTAACATGAAGGACAGCAGTGCCAAGATGGCAGGAAATTGGGGACATCTTCCAGGCTGGCCTCAAGGGAGGAGGCCTGAGCCAGGCACCGGGGCTGGAAGAGGAAGGGTAGAGGGCATTCCAGGCAGAAGGAACAGCATGGGCAAAGGCTCTGAGAACAGGAATGTGGCCCCCTGGAGGGCAGCCTTTGTGGGGTCTTTGAGATTGGATGGGAGCCTGGAAGCTGGTCCGGTCCCTCAGGGCCATTTCATACAAGTCTCCCTGCTTGGCTGGGGGCTGCCAGTGCTTCCTGCTAGCCGTCCCTGTCTCATGAGTGTGCTCACATGTTGGCCTCTAGTGTCCTCCCTGGAGCCATGAATGCTTTACCCATATCTCGCCCTTCTGGGGACAGACTGGTTGTTTTTAATCTTACCTGTTTCTTTGCTGGTATTTCCTTATTGTTGAGCAGTTTTAGCCCGTCTCCCTCAGTATCTATTTCCCTTCATGTCCACCCCCCACTCCAGCCCTCCCTCAAACACAAGTCTCTTGTCAAGCTTTTTCAGGGATAGAACATTCATTTATCTCTTTGAGCTTTTTGTTTTTTTCTAAAAGCTTGCTCAGCTCCTGGCCTCCGTTTCTGCAGAGGGCAACTGACTTGAAATGAATCCATATTGCCTTGGTGTTTGGATGTTAATATTGCTGCAGGCCAGTGTCAAGGGAGGAGAAGGCAAGTTGTGAGTTTGACTTTTTTAAAGAAAAATAGAAGGAATTGTTTGTTAAAATACGTGCTTGATATGTCCAAGTGCTTTCGAGTTTGTACCTTGCCAGTGTTACACTTTCAGTGTTCTTGAACTCAGACAATTAGTTGTAGGAGATAACCGCTCCTTCAGTTTGGAGCAAGGTCCCTCAACCTCAGTACTGTTGACATTGCGGCTGGACCATCTGCTGTCGGTAGCTGCTCTGCACACTATAGTATGTGTAACAGCACCCTGGCCTCTACCCACTAGATGCCAGTAGCACCCTCCCAGTTGTGACATCCAAAATGTTTCCAGTCATTGCCAGATGTCTCTAAGGGAGAGGGTGAAAATCATCCCAGTTGAGACCCACTGGTTTAGAGGATAAAAATATTTTGATTGGAAGACCCATGCTGTGCAGAATGAAGGTGTTTGTTATGACGGAGTTGTGGCTGCAATGCATTGTATAGATGCAAGAGTATTAGTTTTCTTTAAAATAACACCCCCATCCCATTCCTGTATTTACTGACCCAGATAACTGTTTCTTTTTCTTAGAATGACATTAAATATCAAAGAAAAACACCATGAAGTGTCGAAAGAGGAAAGAGGCCATGGAAGAAAGAAATACTTTATATTTGGGTACCTGTTGGGATGGGGGGGGTTATCTAATTTTGCGGAAAGACTGGTTGCACCTCAGCCCCAGTAGCCTGAAGATTTGTAGAATGAAAGTGACTTTCTGAAAAGCTTTAATAGAAGATATCACTGCCTTTTTTCATATTGAAATAACAGCTTCATCAGCCCGTCTAGTGTATGAACTCTTTGGTGGTCTCCTTCTCTTCCAAATGTGTTTCTATCACAAACCACTCCCACTTGTCCCTCCAGGAGACCTTATAGAGCAGAAGCAAGGGGGACAGCAAGGGACCAAGGCAGTCCAGCTGGAAGGGCAGAATGGGATCTGCTGTCCCTGCCCTTCCACAGTGGTCATCTGGTTTCTGTTCTCTGGGGCTGCCATTTTGGGGGCATTTCACAGGGACAGGAAGAAAAATGCAGCTCCTTTCTGCTCCTTGGACCCCCATACATGACTTAAAAGGAAGAATATGTTTAGATAGGTATTTATTAGTTTCCACTACTGGGTACGCACATTTAGGTGGAAGCAGTTGTGGTATTTCTTTCATATTTGGTGAAAAACGATCAGAAATGAGAAGCTACCAATGATTGTTTAAAAAAAATAACAAACAGCCCTCAGGTGCCTTCTACACAGGGCAGTTGACCCTGCAAATCCTCCCTATCTCTTTGCTGTCTGCCATTCTTGACCCTTCAACAAGTTGAGAGAACAGGTTAGGTAATGGGGTGTTTCTGATGCATAGGACACTGCCCGGAGGTTCCAGAAGATGACAGCTTCCAGATGTATGAACAGCCTGATCCGTGTGTTTAGATTACGCGCCACAGCTGATGCGGAGATTAATGCTGGCTGGACAAGCCATGGGAGATTTGTCTGGTTTCCACAATGCCATGTTTACGTTTCATTTGGGTTTCTCCTTCAAAGCTGACCTGCCTGTGACCCCGGGCTCTGTCCACTCGGGGCAAGCTGGAACTCATCCACCCTGCTCTCCTGCTTGTACTGGGGTGGGGAGAGTCACAATTTCGCAGAGAAAGGGGGTGCTCCGGTGGCTGCCTCCTCCTCACCATGCCAGCCGTCTGCCCAGATTTAGCCCCTGATGAGTGTTCAGTTCTACTCAGGATGTGTTTCACTGTAAAAGGTTTTTAGGCTTTTAAAACAAATATGGAAATATTATGAAATAACTTTAAAGGGGACCAGATTTAATATAAGCCACTTTGCATAAATGTAGTATTTTCTGGTACTTTTTTGACACTATTTGGGGGAGAAAAAGTTGAGGGAATTCCAGCTGTGTCAGACACCCCCACGTGATAAGCATAGCTCTGTCATTCTGTTATAATACTATTCATATTTCCTTTGCCCCTCCCTGGCTCCCAGAACTTCTGCTGCCTCCTCCCCCCTCCCCTTCCCTCCTGTCCTTTCTGCCACCCACCCACCCCTAAACCGCCCATGTCATTTCCTTCCAAGTGGATCTCTGTAGTTACTAGTGTGAACTCTGAAATGGTAGTAAGTCTGGCTAATCACAGACTGAGAGAAGGGAATTAGAACATTTATTATTTCAAGCCAGCTGCGGGAGATGCTAGATACAGAGCTGCCATTTGCATCCCTTGGCATTCTTATTTTGGTTAGGGTTGGTTCCAAGACCACACTCTTTGATGGGCTCTTGGCAGAAGATGTGATTCCCCTGTTGAAGAACCATGACTTTTTTTAATGGGCTTCTGAGGCAACTTTAGAATCCATTGACAAGCTTCTTCAATCCCTACTGCGCCACCAGAGAGAGTGGGAAGTAAGTCCTGGTCCCCTGTGCTTACTGTGGCACATGAACAGTGGAAGAACTGGGTTCCATAGCATTTCTGGGACTGTGAGTGGAGCACAAACCATGGCTTTCCCCCCCAGGTGCCCCCCCTTCAGGTTTTCCCTGCTTAGAACTCCCACCAAAGCCAGTCGGCGGCATATGGAGCTTGGCTAGATTGAAGACGATGGAATTCTTTATCCAGATTTTGGCCGACTCTGAAGCTTTATATGGTCCATCCTCATAAGAGGTCTTGGTTGACATCCAGAGAGCAGAGGGCTTTGCTGGTGCGGGCACTTCTGCCTGCAGGAGGAGGAAGCTCTGTGGGATTCTCTCAGTGGGAACATTCCTTGAATACACAGATATGATCACGGTCATCAAAATGTAAACACTTCTGCTACTTTCTCTTCTAATCTTTGAATTTGGGTGCTTACGATAATACTTACTGGATTTTTTTTCTCTTAAACTGGATCTAGGGTGCTTTTTTTCCTTTACACTGCAGTATCTAATGCCTTCCATAACTGCAGAATACTGCCATTGAGAAACTGCTGGGCTACTGTGGAGGATTTTAGGAGTCTGATGTACAGGAAGATGCACCCTATCCTTAGTCCCTCCAGGAAGGAATATGACTGTTTCATTTGGGGTTTACAGCATGGCTGGAGAAACAGCTGTCATGTGTTAGGGAAGCTGTATTGTTGGTGGGCAGTCAGATACCTGCTAATGAATGGCAAGTTTGTTGTTGGAGAGATTTAAAATGTGAGGGCAGGACCTTATTTCTAATCCAGAAACCCAGGTGTGAGTTGACCCAAATCGTCCGCTCTGCGTGTGGGTCCCATAAAGCCACTGCTATGAGAGCGAGGCTAGTGAGAAGCAAGTCCCCAGACCGCAGTGCAAGCTTTATTTGTTATTGTTAGAATAAATGAAAAGAAGCAGTAGATTTACCCAATTTAGCAACCAAGATAGTTTTCAGTTATTAATGAAACATGTACAAAAGCAAGCAAAAGGAACTGGAAATGGGCTTTGTTAAGTCAATGTGCATGATTTTTTTTTTCCCCTTAAATCATTGCTTAAGGGCTTCTGGCCCCTAGCTCAGGAATCCTGCCCAAAAATGCCAGATGTATTACACAGTCAAGCATTGCAATGTAAACACTGCTCCGTGCCACGAGGCAGGGTGGTCCATCTCCTATTTAAGAAGAGGGAGAGATTGAAAGGATGCGGGGTGGGGGGCAAATCCTCCGCTCTGCAGTGAGCATAGTAGTGGTTGTGTCATTTGCGTTTTTGGCTGCATGGTCAAGATTTGAAACTACCAAACCCAGATAAACACATTGGAATGGCAGACAATAGCAACTTGAATTGGGATGCCAAAGAAATCAAGATGTGGCTTGGATAGTGTTGCTTCATTGGGTCAGATAAGTTTATAAACTGTGGGACAGAATGGAGGGTGGAGAGATACAGGAAGAGAGCTCTTGTCACAGCAGCATCTTGAAGCTGCATCGAGCATCCTTGTTTTCATTTACTGGTGGCTAAATGGAAAGGTGAGCGTAAGTAAAGCTAAGAGATCCCAAGCCTCCAGGGTGACCTCCTCCGTGGGAGGAAGCCCGCCGGGTGGGTGCACCTTCCAAGTGTGGAAAGCTGATAGGTCGCAGAGCCCTTCTGGTGTTCCGCAGCACTGAGGATGTGGCCCATGATATGTTCTGATTTTCTCCTGCTTTGTGCATTTCTGAACTAAGGAGTCTGCTAATGATGATTGTTTGGAGGTGAGAAAGTCACTGGCACTCTGGGCCACCCTCCGGTAAAATGTGTCATTCCATGTTGCCGGCAATGACAGGAAATTGGAGTGCCCAAACATTACCTGTCCATCCAGATAACCTCAGAAGAAGCAGCCTCAGAGTGACTACGTTCAGGATTTCTAAAAATTAATATGAACATGTTTTGTGAGTTAGGAAGTAATAGGATTTCAGTTTGAATTTGGGGAATTGTTGAAATACCTGCACTAATAATCTCTTTATTAAGAAATTTATTCTACAGACTGATCTGAGAAAACTAAGAAATGGTGATGATAAAAACAGGAATTTTGAGATGAAGGAAGTGTAGGTTTCTTGACTCCCTCTTTCTCCTCCCACCACTGTTTTTTTTTTTTTCTTTTGTGAATTCTTCCACATGCCCACCCCCACTCCCTGATTTCCTCTGCTCCTTTAGTGGGAAACCAGCAACCTTCACAAAATAGACTCAAACATCACACAGCCTCTTTTTAAATGGAGGCTTTCTAAGAGAAAATAACAAAAGAATTTTTCCTAGCTGCCTAAGAAATTATTTCTTTTTTCTTACTGTATTTTCCTCATGAGGTTTACACATTGTTGTAATAAGTAAAAAATGATAAATATGATACCATCATTTTGGTCTACGCATGATCCAGAAAAAAAAAATTGCACACGTTTAATACCTTGCTTAATTGCAAACAAAGCTTGCAATTTGAGAGATTGGGATTAGGGCTAAATATCTATTAAGTGCTCTTTCTAGAGATTTGGGGAATAGGATGACCCTTTTTTTTCCTTTTTTTTAATAGGCTACAGTTTCACATGGCTCCCAAAAGAAATCTTCTTGCTTTTTGTTTCCCACACCAATTGATTTATCATTTTGCTTGCAAGCAGATCCAGAATGTTAGGGCAAGAACACACTCACTTTTTTCTCGTAACTTTTTTGTTGCGGACCGAAACCAGTTGACTTGAATAAATTTTTCTGAGGCCTGAATGTAGCCAGCAACGTGGAAAAATCTTGCCATTCAGGGCCGTCTGAATGTACATTTCAGCCACACAGTAAGCTGCATTGGGAGGCGCTGGACTGCTAAATGCAACCATTTTTCGCAGCAGCGAGTTAGACAGGTGATTAGCATAATTAGCACCGAGCAGCTATACATATGGTAATGCTGAGTGTGTAAATGCCAGCTGCGGTGTAAAATTTATGTCAGGGGTCGGCAGGGCTGTGCGAAAGTATTGTGTTCCAGCTGCAGGTCAGGGCCGCCAAAGCTCACCTCCTTTTCTCTTGTTGGTGAATACGCCAAACAGGAGAGAAAGACAGAAATATAACAGATACGGCTTTGATGGGACAGCCCAGTTCTGTGCAAGAGGGACTGCTCTATAAAACACACACACTCGCACACACTTGCAGAAATCCCATCACTTTCTCTAGAAATCGTGTGTTTACTTCACCCAGGGTCCAGATGAGTGGGGCCAGGATGGACGTAGGTAAAGGATTTCCTGGGAGGAAAAAGTTCAGTCATTGAACTTTTAAAAGGAGTTAGAAGGTCTGTTTTGTTTTTCTCCCCATCCTCCATTCCCTCCACCACCCTCCTGTCCACATTGTCTTATTTCACGTTAGATGGGGTGATATCCTTGCTGGATGGGATAGCGTTGGTCCTTTAGAAGAGGAGGAACTAACCATCCTGGAGGTGTTAACCTTGAACAAAATACAAGGTTTCAGCAGTGCAGCTCTCTTCCCAAACTGCTTACTGCTGTTAGAAAAGGGCTAGAAGCTTTTGTGTGGGCTTTTTGTTCTTCCTGTGGGTAGCTATACTTGCTTGCCTTTTTACCTACCTCCACTGTCAGACCCACCAAATGCTTTATAGATAAAAAAAGAATCACATGGGTTTCTTGTTTGAAAGAACGACAGTCTTGAATGGCTCTCACACACTTTGAAGTGCATGATTCGGGAATTTATTGCTATGATGAGTTTATACATTTTGCACTCAAGGCATTTTCTCTGCCACGCCTCCACCTCCACCCTCCCCCCTTTTTTGGTTGGTGGCCATAAGGAGTGGTGGTGTTGACAGAATATAGTTCACACCACGCTGACCCGGTGATGAAACTTCCTCACGGCACCAGGGGGTCCTTATGTACCGGCCCCTAATCCAGCTAATCCTGATGGCAACAAAATCATGAAAGTGGCCCCCAGTGACGTGCGTCTCCCTGCACAGATGCAGAGGGAAGGAACAGTGCGGGAGATAACTGAGGCCAGCCTGGTGCTCCCCAGAGGCCAGGGAGCCTGCGTGCGAAGGTGGAGACTTGCATTGTCTTCTCTCTCCGTCATGTGGGCTCAAGTCGGAGGCCAATGAAGGGAGGCCCAGGCTGGATAATGGCAAGAAGACTGTTGACAGCTGAGAGGTGATGTCAGCCCCACAGAAGCTGGGAGACGGGAACTGGGGTTAATGTTATGCAATGCCTGAATGCTGTGATGGAGAGCCTGCCGTGGAAGCACTTGGGTTTTGTTGTTGTTGTTGGGTTGTTTTCTGTTTCTGTTTTTTTAATGAAGACTTTAGGAGGTTTCAGCTGAGCTTGATGAAAACACCCGTGTTGGTTCCTGGGTTCTGCCGCCTGGTGGAATGTGGCCTCTGAGCCAGCGGCACACCTCCGGGCACGCCCAGTTCCTGCAGAGCCCGGGGACCTGCGTTGTGCATCTGCCTGCCCGCTGCGCTTGAGCAGCCTGGCTGCACCTGAGGTGGTGGTAGAAGCGGGGACAGCTCCCAGCCTGGAAGGTCGGCCGCTCCGGACGTAAGACGTTTCCGCCTGTGTCCTGCATGAAGTCAGCAGCGTTCTTGGGCCTGTCTCAGGTGGCGCCGTGCACAGCCTCATTTGCCAGTGCAGCAGGTGACCAGTGAAGAAGGGGCCTCCTGACAGATGCAGTGTGGTCTTGGGAAATCATGGCTCCTTGGGAGACGCATAATGCGACAGGCAGCAGGTCCAGTGTAGGCAGAGTGCTGGGCTGACCTGATTGCATCCGACAGGGCGAGCAGGTCTCAGTCAGGAAAAATCATTCAGAGGGAACGGCCTGGGCAAGGCTGATAACAGATGGCACTGCCGGCAGCTGGTGGGGGCGGGGGAGCTTGCTGCCGGCGCATGCGCAGTCTGGAGCCCGGCGCCGCGCCTGCGCACTACCTGCGCCCAGCCCGCCCTGTGCCCGGTGAGGCCCCTTGCTGTCCCGTGTGGCCCCGTGGGCAGGTGGGGGGTGTCCTGTTCTCGTTGTGTTTTGGTGGTTGCCCTCTCACTGGGCTCACTTCATGAAGGCACATTCTCTTTGGGCTGGCTGTGGCATTTTTCCCATAGCAACACGCAGGGGCACAATCTCACCAGGAGAAAAACGGCCCAGAAACTCGGGCAGTGGTTGGCTCCCCCTGAATGAAAGAGATGCGTGGGAGAGGACGAAAATTCACAGCCCGTGGGTTTTCAGCCAATCGCCCACATTACTGAATCGTCTTTTTTTGTGTGTCTCCGATTTTAGAAAAGAGGCAGTACTAATAATTTTGCAGTAACACCCGCTTAGAGATTTCCGCTTTTGGGGCCTCACAATAACGAAATGCAACATTGAAAAAAGGACCTGAAGCAACTAAAAGAAAAAGAAAATCTCTCTAGAGGCTGTTAGATAATTCATGGGATTAATCAAATGCAAATGCAACGCTTGCATATACACAAACCCCATTTTCCTAATTGGACTCTGAGTGGGTACTTTTCAGACTGAAAGGGTCATTTGTTTTGACTGATTGACTTTTTGAGGCTTTGGGGGGAATTAATAACTTATACAGATGACTGCCTGTTCCCAGGGCTCTGTATTGAGACTGCGCATTCATTTATTCATTCAGCACACTTGGTGTGCCGTGGCCCTGGTGCCCCTCCGCGTCCCTCACATATGGAGGTGCGTGGGCAGGACTTGAATTTTGTGGAAAATAACTTCGGTTGGTCCCTCAGATCATCTTTATGTGGATCACAATAAGCTTTTGCTAAAAGGTTTTTGTGTGAATGCCACAGACGTTTCTTAAGCTCTGTGCAGAAGGCTGTGCTGAGGAGGGGCACAGCAGGGAAGCGTGATGTGGGAAACATCTCTTGTCTACAATGGATTGGAATCATATTGGCCTAGAAGTATGGGCCTCTGGGTTCGCTGGTATCCCACCTGTGCTAACCTTTCTTCACTTTGGAAAGTTAAGCCTGGCTTGATTTGGGGATGAGAGGATCAGCAGAGTTTGATCAAAAACTTATTTGCAGAAGTGATGCTTCTTTTGCCTTTCAAAGAAATGATTTGAGCGTTGGATCTCTGGAGAATAAGATGGCAGAATTGGCAGGTAAAGAGGCTTAGGGCTGCTGTTCTCTGTGTGCCTTCATCTGCCCCCTCTAAAACGGGCCCCTCTGGGGACCAGAGGGAAAATGAGGCCTGTCCACTGCAGCCCGGGAAGCCCCATTGAAAAAAAACTGCATCTCCTCAGTGGCTGAGAAAAATCTTTGATGCAATATGGTTGTACTTTAAATAAAAATATGGATTATCGTCATGTTTCATGCATTCTAAAATTCTATCTGTGAGTGTAATACAGGTTAACTATCCCTTATATAAAATGCTTGGGGCCAGGTGTTTGGGATTTTGGATTTTTCTTAGGGGGGAGGGATATTCACACATATACATAATGAGATAACTTGTGGATGGGACCCAAGTCTAGACATGAAATTTGTTTATGTTTCAACGACGCTTTATGCAGCTAGCCTGAAGGGAATTTTATACGACATTTTAAAATAATTTTGTGCCTGAAACGATGTTGGTGTACATTGAACTATCTGAAAGCAAAGATGTCACTGCCTTAGCCACCCATGTGGACAATCTGCTTGTGTGGCATTCCCATCCTTCCTCTGAATTTATATGCTATCAATAAGCAATCATTTTCCTAAACTTACTCACATATACATACTTACCAGTTAAAAAAATACGACATTCCATTAATGCAGTGAAAAAATACTGTGTTCAGGGCATTGAAGCAGCACGGTAGCATCATCAAATACCTGCATCAGCGGCCAAAGGACGGCAGCTTCCGGTCTCCACCTATGGTGCTGCGTTTCCACGGAGAGGTTACTGTACACCATGGTTTTTTTTTTTGAAGTGAGAAGAAACATCAGAAGCAGTTGAAGGGTCAAGAAGTGGGTCCTGTAGAGGTGAGGTGGCATCTCTAGATGGCGTTTCAGAATGTTTCGTCCAGCATCAGCTGCCTCGTTAACAACAGCTTCTGTCTTAGACACCTCTCTTTGATTTTATGAACCAACATGATTTCCTTTTTGGTTGTGGATGCATACTGCTCTAGTTTTCAATGAGCCCATCACACATTTTCACCAGGTCCACTATAGGTGCTTTGTCTGCAGTGATGACAATGTCATCTTCATGGTTGTGAGCCCGTTTTGACTGTGACTGATACATGAGGTCAGGTGTGGAATTTTCCACTTACAGCAGCTTATTGGCTTTGGAGCATTTGAGACTTTCAGATTAGGGATGCTCAACCTGTAGAGTGTGCTGTGTGGAACTGGGTGCTCCTAGGCTGCCTCGTCCTGCTGCACTCAGGTTCTCAGCTGGTGCTCAGAAGCCATGAGGCTCGCAGGGCAGTTGGACTTGGGGTTAAAGGGTCAGTTCTGCCTCTTATTAATAAGGTGGGTAACCTTGGGCAAGCCACCCAAATTGAGCAGCTATGCATTCTCCCCTGTAGCGTCAGGACCATGAAACAATGCCTTGTGGTAAACACATGGGTGAACAGACACTTGCTCAGCTCTTGGGTAAGGGTCTGGGAAATTTCACACACATTGTCAGCTAAGGCTCACACAGTCCTGTGAGGTTCATCAGAGCATTTGTCATCCCTGTTATCCTCAGCAACCAGAAGAGGTGGCTGAGGCTCAGCTGCATCAGGGACTTGTCCCAGGTCTCTCTGCCACTAGTGGCGGTGCTGGGGTCTTCTGGTCCCCATTCTCACTGCCTGTCTGGTACAGCTGGCCCCAGCTTGATGGAGGAGCCGCCATGATCAAAATATTTCCAAAGACATAAAGAATATGGGTTAAAAGGGCTTTGCACATGGCAAGCACCACACAAGTATAAAAGGTTATTTTGTGTCCCGAGATCCTGAGATAATGATTTTTCTTGAGTCTTGTTCAGAAGGGTTGTTATTTTATTGTTAATACAAGAGGACTGCAGGATATGATGAAGATGCATATTATTATTTTTTGTAGTTTATTACCATTACTGATACATAATACTTCATATATTTATGGTGTGCATGTGATGTTTTGACATAATTGTGTGATGTGTAATGATCAGATACATCCCAAGGGTAATTGGGATGTCCATCACCTCAAACACATTGATTATTCTTTTGTGTTGAGAACATTCTAAATCTTCTTTTCTTCTAGCTATTTTGAAATATACAATATATTGCTGTTAACTGTAGTCTCCCTGCTATGCTATGGGCCACTAGAATGTATTCTTTCTACTGAACTGTGTGTTGGTACCCATTAACCAACCTCTTTTCATTTCCTCTCTTACTCTTCCAGCCTCTGATAACCCTCATTCTACTCTCTATCTCCATCAGATTTTTTTTAAGCTCTCACATATGAGTGAGAACAGAGATGCATCTTAATTTTTTGCATTGAGCTTATTTTTTTTCTCTTTTTTATTTGATCTTATTTTTTATTCATATCTCTACCAAGTAGTTCTCATAACTGTTTTTTGTTTGTTTGTTTGTTTTTCTTTTTTTTTGGTCACATAGAAGGTTTTGTTTTTCTGGTTTTGGTTTTGGTTTATTTTGCAGTGGAATCTCATTCTGTTGCCCAGGCTGGAGTGCAGTGACACAATCACTGTGCACTGCACCCCCAACTCCTGGGCTCAAGCCATCTGCCCACTTTAGCCTCTGAAGTAGCTAGAACTAAAGGCAGCCTCCACCACTCCCAGCTATTTCTTTTTTTTTTTTTTTTTTTTACTTTTTATTTGTAGAGATGGGGTCTTGCTATGTTGCCCAGGCTGGCCTTGAATCCTGGCCTTAAGTGATCCTCCCACCTTGGCCTCCCAAAGTGCTGGGATTACAGGTGTAAGCCACCATGTCCAACCATAGAAGTTTTTTATTATACTTGTTCATTGTAGAAAAGTTAAGAAATAGAAATAAACTCAAATAAAGCAAAGCAGGTAAATATTATCCATAGACCACCACACAGCAAAAATGGCTTCTGCATAACAGATACTGGAATTATTAGTTATTTTCTTCTGCACTAGCTCATGAACATTAGCTTATTTAAAAATGTCTTAGGGCTTTGATCCTGAAAATGGAAAAGACTCATGCCTGGAATCCCAGAATTGGGAGGCCAAGGCAGGAGGACTACTTGAGCCCAGGAGTTGGAGACCAGCTTGGGAAACTTAGCGAGGCCCCTGGCTCTACCAAAAAAAAAAAAAAATTAAAAAAATTAAAAAATAGCTGGGCATGGTGGTGTGCGCTGTAGTCGCAGCTATTTGGGGGGTTGAGGCAGGAGGATCGCTTAATCCCAGGAGGTTGAGGCTGCAGTGAGCTGTGATTGCACCACTGCACTGCAGCCTGGGTGACAGGGCAAGACTTTGTCTTTAAATAAAGAAAAGAAAAAGAAGGGAGAAACCTATTTCTCCAAGACCATGACCTTCATCTCAGTCATCTGAAATGGGTTCTGTGGGACTTCCTCAGCTCAAAGCTTCACACTTAGGGATGATAAGGAAGACAGCAAGGTAATGAACAGCTTTCAGCTGTCATTCAGCAGTGGTTTAGGATAGGCATTTGCTAGGGCAGCAGATGTCAGGTGAGTCTGTAAACGTGGGTTTTCTGTTTCTGGCAGCTTGTTCCAGAGTGCCTTGGGTGAATACTGATGTCAGAGTGTGTGAGTATCATGCACTTTATGACACAGTTATACCCGAGAAGTCGCCCAGTGCACATGGTGAATGACACAGACTTAATTATGGCCTCACCAATCTCTGCCACACTTGAAAAACCATGCACATGCTGATGTTTGAGGAGGCAGGTAAAAATGGAAATGATTTCTAGCTTTATGGCGTTAGATGTGATATCACCAGGAAAAAAGAAGAGGTGAGCAGAGGCTGCATTGAGCTCCTTGATGGGCGGCTCTGCAGCTGTGACCTCAGGACCAATAATTGGCTTTTTAAACTCATACAGCTTCTGCACTTCTAGAGGATGTGGGCTGGGTCAAATTCAGTTAATTGAATACTATGATTTCTGCTAGAGCGAGCAAGCCCCTGCCTTCAGGCAGCTTTCCCAGGGCCTGCAGAAAAGGCCAGCAGCAGTAGGTTAATGCTTCTCTGTGCAAGTTGTTTCCCAGTATTTTCCTGTGGTTTTTCCTTCACTTCACATTGATTGCAAGGCCCTCGGCAATTCCCCTGGCATTTTTTTAAATTTTCTGCACACAGAAGTCTTATTCCTCTTTGTTAACCAGCTGATACATTCCTCCCTCCTTCCCCGACCCCACACGTAGAATGTTAAACCTCACCTCACGGAGCTCCTGGCCTTGGCATCCATGTGGACCTGCACAGAGGGTCCTGCCAGGCGGTGAATTTGTACTGGTTTTCCTAATGAGGGCATTATTTGCTTTTTAGCCTGCCCCCTTGTTTATAAAATATGCCAAGAGAACTAAACAACCCGCTGTTCCCAGTCCTTATTTACTTGTCCAAACCAAATGTTTATGTCCTTGAATACTAAACTTGAAGAAAAAGGATTCCTCCTCGTGGGAAAGCTATGATCACCGAGTTCTTTCTAAACTGTAGCTGCAGGCCTGCTTTTCAGTAAACATGCAGCTTATCAGTTCCTTCAGGAACAGTTCAGACTGCTTCCGTTGCACTAAAGTGTTGGGTAGAGGAGCTCCAGGTTCCTGGGTCTGTAACTATTAATACCTGAGACACTTCCTGGCCCAGGTGCAGCATTCAGAGCTTGACTTGGCCCAGAACTGTAATTGAACTTAACCTTGTGCCTAAGGATATAAAAAGGAGAGGAAGAGAAAAGGCAGTTGGTAGTAACAGTGTTGATGGTTTTCCTTGGTCACCTGTGCCTGCACTGGCTTTGGGCATGTCCCGTGCTGGCCGCTTTGCTGGAAAGCCGGGTTCGTATGAGCCTGGGCAGCGGGTTCAGGATCGCCTGGGTCACTTCCAGCACACAGGGTGCTCGCCCCCAGCTGACTCAGAACCTGGCACCTGTGTCTTCTGTATGCTGCCAGGTGAGTCTGATGGATCCAGATTCCAGGGACTGCCCATGATGACTGTGGCTGGTAGATTTTCTTCCTCTCAAGCAGGATTTCCCCATGTGCATCTGACTTGAATCACTTTATTTGTCTTTATCCTGGCAAGTTTTGTGCTGAACACACACTTGTCGCCTTTCCTGTTTCTTTTTCCATGGAGGAGAAACATTTCCTCGTTACCTTTGCCAGATTACATAGGAGAATAGTGTAAATTGAAGCCATGTATCTTGAAATGTACTGCAAGGGCACATTGTTTATACAAGTGAAAGAAATTGTAGCAGGGTTATTTGGTCTGGTCTGCAAGGAAAAGGTGTCTCAGGTTTTCCTTTCTGCTCCCCGCTTTCTGCACATAGTGTATTAGTTAGAATTAGGTTTGCGTCTGTGACAAGCGGGCCAGCCATGAACGGGCTTAGTGAGTATTTTTTATGTTTACTATTGGTAAAGTTAACATTGCCATTAATAATAAAGTGAATGTTACTCCTCACGCATCAGCCAGTCTCATGACCAGAGTTCATTTATTATATATCCTACGGCAGGTAGTGAGATAACAGATAAAACATGAGTTTGCAGTAATTTTGCTATTCTGATTAAACCTGTACATGTTTGTCAGTTGGAGGACGAGTAAGTCGTGAATTAAATTATACTCGCCAGAAGATTGGAGAGGAGGCTATGTTTAATCCTCAGCTCATGATACAGACCCCTAAAGAGGAAGATGCTAATGTCCTGACCACAGAAGCGCTCTTACAACACCTGGATTCGGCCCTCCAGGCCAGCCGCGTCCACGTATACATGTACAACAGGTAAGGCCCAGCTCGTCCACCTACTGATGAGCAGCAGGTAAGGTGGTGGGAGGTGGTTGCTGGTTTAGGGCTTGTTATTTTAGTAAATGGAGTTGCCCTGAAAATGCACCTGGAGTATTAGTTCAAATAGTTTTACAATGAAAGTATTTTTTTTTTTAATCTTGATTGTTTCTCAAGTTTGGTAACAAAGCAAATGCATTACTTTGTAACGTATTGTCGGTATCTTGGCACTGTTCCCAAACGAGGAGGACCCTGAGCCACGTGAGGACTATACACCCAGGCTATAAGATGTTTCATTGCCTAAGGGATTTTTGGAGCAGTGACATTTCGAATTGCCCTTAGTCAGCTTACAAACAGTGCGAAAAAGAAGAGCTGCTTCTTGTGACTTTGTACGCATCGTTGTTTTGTGTCACACAGCCCGTTGGGGGCTGAGCCACCGTGGGAATTCTTGCTGACACCTTTTTATTGATTTTTTTTGAGACAGAATCTCACTCTATTGCCCAGGCTGAAGTGCAGTGGTGTGATGTCTGCTCACTGCAACCTCTGTCTCCTGGGCTTATGTGATTCTCGTGCCTCAGCCTCCTCAGCCTCGTGTAATCCCTAGCTGGGATTACAGGTGTACACCCCCATGCCAGGCTAATTTTATATTTTTAGTAGAGATGGTATTTCACCATGTTGACCAGGCTGGTCTCAAACTTCTGACCTCAAGTGATCCGCCCACCTCAGCCTCCCAAAGTGCTAGGATCGCAAGTGTGAGCCGCTGCACCTGGCCCACTGTCACCTTTTTAAGAAGTCATCTTTTAGCATCATGTTGCTAATTTCACAATGCTGTGAGTAAAGGACTAGGAGGAGTTCAAAACTCTGTCCTTTTTCTTATGTATCTAGACTGTCACTTACTACAAGGCAGGGGCCATCTCTTGTCTGTTTTCACCCCAGCATTGAGAACAGAGCGGGCATTCAGTTTGTTGATTGCTGTTGAGGTTGGCATCACTACAGCCCATTTCCAGGGGACGTTTTAGTTGGCGTCACCCAACCCCATCCCCTCCCCTAGGGTTTCAGCACCTCTTTACTGAGGCCTTCCCTCGTACCCTGGAAGAGGTGAGAAAGTAGCAGTGTAGGCGTATTCAGCAGCCAGGGAGAACCAAAGAAGAGAATAAAAGTCAGGTTTTTACTGGTCCCTGCCCTAACCTCTGCTTACATTTCAGCTTGACAGGATCCTAGGAATGAGCCCAGCCAGGGGCGAGTCACATATCCTTGGCACACTCTTATTGGCTCGTTTGTAACCTGGGCTTATGGTCATGTGTGCTCATATCCTCTGTGGTTCACAGAACAAGATCAGATATATGAATGCAGCAAGTGCCTTAGAAAATGTAAAATCGCATTTCTGCCAGGCAGACTTGCCCTGCTGGTCTGTACCACGCACTGCAGGGAAGCAACTGCCCAGTGTAGTTTTGCAGAATTTGCAAGTGACGTCCCTGTGGCGAGCCTGGAAGTGGGTGTCCTAGGGCCACTGCAAGCATGACCAATACGTTCTTAGTGTTTGTCACCTACATCCTTCAGGAGAAGATGGGAGGGTCTGTGCAATGAAAGGACGCTCCTCTTAGGCTGAGATGGAATGCAGAGTAATTTTATGCATTGGAATGGACTTTACTAACATGTAGTTCAACCCATCCCATGTTTTAGGTGAGAAAACTGGAAATTAGACTAATAAGAGCATTTGTCCAAGTTCATGCAGTAACTGAGGCACTGCCCTCAGAGAGGAAAGACATGAGTACAGATAGACATGAACCAATCAAACGTGGGCAGCCCCCCGTGACAGCCACGCCAGGCAGAAGACCTGGCTAGCCAGGGCTCTGGAGTTCAGGAGAAATGTCACTGTCTCTCAGTGACATTTCAACAGGGCACTGAGAGGCAGATAGGAAGGCACAGGGAAGAGGACACAGTAAGCTCCTTGGGTGAAGGCAGACCTCCCTTAGGAGGCCAATAACATAGAGCCTGGGAGGGTTTTACTTTGTTTTTGGTTTTTTTTTTTTTTTTTTTTTTTTTTTAGAGGGGGTGTTTCTTGTTTTTCCCGGGGGGGGGCATGACCCGGTCGTCGGTGGCCCCCCCCACCCCCCCCCCCGTGTCGGCAGGATT
>NW_022437098.1:1134637-1181123 GCF_009761245.1 Sapajus apella | reverse complement strand
GCGCCTCCTGGGTTCAGGCAATTCTCCTGCCTCAGCCTCCTGAGTAGCCGGGACTACAGGCACGCGCCACCATGCCCAGCTAATTTTTTGTAGTTTTAGTAGAGACGGGGTTTCACCATGTTGACCACCAGGATGGTCTCGATCTCTTGAGCTCGTGATCCACCCGCCTCGGCCTCCCAAAGTGCTGGGATTACAGGCTTGAGCCACCGCGCCCGGCTGTTTTTGGTTTTTTATCCATCCCTTAGACTTTTTCATCCCTACCCCTTCCAAATTTCTTTCTTTCTCTCTGTCTCTCTCTCTCTCTCTCCCTCCCTCCTCTCTTTCTTTCTTTCTTTTTTTATCTTTCGTCTGATCTCCCTAACGCACTTGGTAAGATATGAACTTATATAACACTCTTCTAGAGACAAAACTCCAGATCAATTCCTTTTTGTGTGTGTGCGCGTGAGAGAGATGGGGCCTTGCTCATCTAGGCTGGAGTGCAGCGTGCAAGCATAGCTTACTGCAGCCTCAAACCCCTGGGCTCAAGTGATCCCTGCTGCTGCCTCCCGAGTAGCTGGGACTACATACATGTGGCACCACACCAGGCAATTTTTTTTTTTTTTTTTTTTTTTTTTTTTTTTGTAGAGACACTCTAGCCTAGGCTAGAGTGCAGTGGCACAATCACAGCTCACTGCCTCAACCTGCCAGGCTTAAGTGATTTTCCAGTCTCAGCCTCCCCGGTAGCTGGGACCACAGGCATGCACCACTGCGTCCAGCTAATTTTTAAAGATATTTATTTATGTATTTATTTTTAGTAGAGATAGGGTCTCCCCTTGTTGCCCAGGCTGGTTTCAAACTCCTGGCTTCGTGCTGTCCTCCCGCCTCCACCTCCCAAAGTGCTGAGATTACAGGCGTGAGCCGCTGCATCCGGCCCCAAATTAATTCTTGATCTGTATATTTTATTCTCATTTCTGTAAGATAGGAATAGAAGAGACTGTGAAGTTAGAATTTGACCCGCCTGACAATTGTTGTTTATAATATTAATGGTTAAGAGCAGGAGAGTTCATTTTGAACACTACCTATTAAGGACATGATCTGCCAATAAAACATCTCTGCACCTGAATATGTGTCAATACAGTACCAACCTAATTTAGTCCCCACCTATTCTGAATTTGTGATAATTCAACTGGGCTGCTCTGAAGTTGTTTAATGTATGTAGAAAAGCAGATTAATGGTGTAAACAAGATTATTGGGAGAACACTTAAGAAAACAAGACTTTTCAAGTACTTTGGTAGCATTCATTTACATAAACACCCTACATGTTAATTACGATTGAGTATTATCTATTCATTAAAGCAAGCTTGCTGGGTCTCTACTTGGCAAAAGCTCTGCTCGTTTTGACAGATGCTTTAAAAGTGATCGAAATTGCAGTTCTTTTTATATGTTCTGTCATTCCAAATTTGCACCAATTTTCTTAATTTATTAGTGAGAAATTTTTGTCTCTGCTTTTCCTTTTATTAGGCAGTGGAAATTGGAACATTTATGTTACAAATCAGGAGAGCTTATCACAGAAACAGGTTACATGGATCAGGTATGTTTTCTTTTTGTTGGCAGAAATTTCTCAGGAACACCCCGGTAGTATGCCTTAGCCTAATGTATGACCTCTTCTTTTTAACTTTGGCAGATAATAGAATATCTTTACCCTTGTTTGATTATTACACCTTTGGACTGCTTCTGGGAAGGGGCGAAGTTGCAGTCTGGGACAGCATACCTCCTGTAAGTGTGTGATCACGCTTTCTGATATCTGTGACTTCTCTAGGTCTCAGTGTTTCTGATGTTGCTTATCATTGTTTGTTCCATTTTGGTTTTGAACAAGAAATAAAAACATTGAAATTCCATGTGCATTTTTTGAGTGAATAGTGGGGGGAGAGGGGATTTCAGCCGAATGTTTTTTCTCTTTTCAAAAAACAGTTCTGTAGGCATCATTAAATTTCATTCACTTTTACCAACCTATTTATATGCAAATAAAATGCAAATTATTGCAGAGTACGTGTGATTTTTAACTCTTTAAAATGTTTTGAAGACTAGGCATTTAGTTAGGTTTGAAGACTAGGCATTTAGACACTTATTTTTTAAGGAGAGGCTTTATTAGTGGGTACACATCGGAACGAAATATTTTGAGTATAAGTTCGAGATCTTCCTGTGAAGTAAAATGCTAACCTTTCTTAAGATCACACTAATGGCATTTAGGGGGAAATCCACTATCTGTGAAGGCCACAGTAAGGAATGCTTCACAGTTTAGCAGTTGGATATTATATATACCGCATCGTTTAAAGAATAATTGTTAATCAGCATAGACATTTTCAGTTAATTATGCAAGAGTTAGAGCTTGGGTTATTGTTCCTGTCCTGGCTTACACATATCTGCAAAAGCAATTTGCAGTGGCCATCCCCTGACCTTCAGTGTACAGTGTTAGATGGGAAATAAGGGGTTTTGTGTTTTCTGGTTGGGAGATTCCGAATAATGACTTCAGCCTGGTTAAGCAGCTACAGTGTGGTTTGAACCACATAACAGGCAGCCAAAAGCCTTTCTGGTCTGTCAACAGCACAAATTCAAAAGTGAGTGTGGGGGGAAGTGGCTGTGATGGTGGTGATGGCAGAGGCCGCTGGGGGCTTGCCCATTCCATTGCCAGGCTGTCAGAGAGAGCTCATAAGTATAGGAGGATTGTTAAAGGTAGCAGAGATCAAATATTTTGCTTGATGACATTTACAAATCATTTATTAGGCTGGCAAGTGCTAATTTGATGTCGTGATGCCCTCTTTTTAAAAAAAATTTTTTTTAATTTTGGATCTGTCTTCTGTCTACATGCACCCATTGGCTAATTTTGTATGTAGATATTAAATACACAATATCAGCAATTAAAGATTATTCAGTGCCCTCATTAATGTATGAGCCCTCTCTCTGCTTAGCATCTTCAGTCATGAATTATTTTCCTGACCTAAGTTTGCACGCAGATATGCTGGAAAGGAGCATTTGTTTTGATGCCAGAGTCCAGAACTGCAGCATTGCCAGATGCCTCCTACAAGGCGGATGCAGTGGATGCAGACTTGTGACTTTATGATGGGTTTAGAAGGCTCCTTTCATGGCCTTGTCTCCTGATTTCTTTCCCAGAGGTAAACCTCCTTTGCGGTGGACAAACTTCGACCCTTTGGAATTCCTAGAAGAGTTAAAGAAAATAAACTATCAAGTGGACAGCTGGGAGGAAATGCTGAATAAGGCTGAGGTTGGTCATGGCTACATGGACCGTCCCTGCCTCAATCCGGCCGATCCAGACTGCCCCGCCACAGCCCCCAACAAAAACTCAACCAAAGTGAGTTACCAGCAGTGAGCGCTCTCAGAAGGGGTGGGGAGCATGACGCGTTTTTGTGTCCGTTTGTCCTTCACTTTATTATTTTCATTTTTAACATTCCATTCTCCACCATCGTCTTTGTCTGTGGAACTAAGTTTGTTTATAGAGCTAAATTTTGCTGTAAGATTTGCCATACGCCTCTCATTAGCCTTGCTATTAATGTTCTCTCTGAAACACACAGGCTCTTAACGCACTGGATTTTAACAAGGCATGTGACCTGCCTACTAATTCCCGTAATTATGTGGCTGTCTTTTTATTTTAGCCTCTTGATACGGCCCTTGTTTTGAATGGTGGATGTCATGGCTTATCCAGAAAGTATATGCACTGGCAGGAAGAGTTGATTGTGGGTGGCACAGTCAAGAACAGCACTGGAAAGCTCATCAGGTAAGCCAGCTCCTGAGGACAACGGACGCCACCTAGCCTTCCTCCTTTCCTCAAAAGTCACTTCCCTCCTGACATCAGCAAGTGATATTTGTACCAATACTTAAACCGTTATCCTAGCTAGCTGGGTGTTGTCATAGCATATTAAGAAATACTGGCAGACTGCAACCGCTTGAAAAAGCACCGTGTGGGGAACTTTTCAAGAATGGGTTTGTAGTTTTCATCAAGACCGTAGTTCCTGACTGTAGGGTTTTAGGAGATCTGCCTGTTACGTAGAGAATGGGGGCAGGTGTAAAGCAGGCCAGGACACACCGATCAGAGTTCATGATGTGAGCTGCACAGTGTCACAGGGAAAGACGAAGAGCCAGCGGCTCAGTAAGAATTATCCTTTGTGCATTTGTGGACTCTGGTCAGTCAAGTGTCAGGAGTTTTGTCTAAGATTTCTCCCTGGGGAACGCCTCGGTCTGGGATTTCTGCACAGCGAGTATGCGTCGCCGAGCCCGGTGTATCTGTTCAAGCTATCTGCTCCTCTCCCCTTCCTGTTTCATGGAATGGAAACTGTGAAAGGAAATTGCCTATTAATTTAATTTGGGGGTATATCTGTAAAAGGTTTGTAAGGTTACACCTTTAATATGGTACATCAATCTATTAAATAAAATAACCATCCTGGTCCCATTTTAATGGAAACATGTGCTCACGGAGAAGGAAAAGAATTGCAGCTGGTGAGTTGGGGGGACTGGCTGGGGATTTGAGGCAGGAGAAACTGCTTCCTGGGAATGCTGGTGACGTGCCTGCCCTTGGACTCTGCCGCAGTGCCCACGCCCTTCAGACCATGTTCCAGTTAATGACTCCCAAGCAAATGTACGAGCACTTCAAGGGGTACGAGTATGTCTCTCATATCAACTGGAACGAGGACAAGGCGGCAGCCATCCTGGAGGCCTGGCAGAGGACCTATGTGGAGGTAAACCCACCTTCAAATCGGGGTGCAGACTCTCTGGTTACGCTGGTCTTCATTGTCACCACCATTTAACACATTGCTTTCCATTAGCTTTACTTTCAAAACATTGTAATTCTGGAAACTTGATGGGATGAAAACTTTTTTCCTTTTCTTTGGTATTGAAAATTCTAGAATACTGTCTAAGAGACTGGCTCTAATGAGTGTACCCTGAAGTGTGTTTAGTAACCAGTTGTGAACTCTGGAGCTAAGGCACGTAACAGTGTTTAAAAAAACACTCGGTGAGCAAAGGTGCCTGGAAAACATTAGCCAGGCGTAGAATCTGTTCACAGCTGCAGGCCCCTTGCTCAGGTCATGTGACAGGAGTTGGCCTTTGTTTCCCAGCAGTGACCTCCGCTGAGCTGCATGTGACCTTTTAAAAGTGGCCAGCAAATGAACAGGGGGAGGAGTGCCGTAAGAATGGGTTGTTTTGGATTAGGGGGAGCTGATGGGACTGCAAGTCGATTGTGAAGTTACGGAGAACAGAGAGCAGTCTCAGCCCTGGAGTAAATACAGCGCTGGGAGTCAACTCTAGCAAACTCCAGCGACCCCAGCCCTCAGCAGCACCCACTGTCACTGATTCGCCATGGCTGTTGCCCTAAAACAGCGTTGTTTAATGTTAGCCCAAGTTCAGCCTCGCGCCCTGCACTGGAATCACATAGAAAAATGCATCAGAAAAAAAGAAGGGCTGGGCTGTGTGGCCTGAGGTCTGCGCTGTAGAGGCTGTGGAAGCATTCATTCTGTTTGTGCATTTCGCCTTCTGTTGTGACCACAGGTGGTTCATCAGAGTGTCGCACAGAACTCCACTCAGAAGGTGCTTTCCTTCACCACCACGACCCTGGACGACATCCTGAAATCATTCTCTGACGTCAGTGTCATCCGTGTGGCCAGTGGCTACCTACTCATGGTAACGCTGGATTCCAGGCTTCTGGGGCCCGCGGTTTGGTTTGGTTTTTTTCGTCTTTACTTTTCTATGACTGCTCCTGCTTTTGAACTGCTCTTAACATCCACATGCATCCAAGACACGGCGAGCGTGGCATCACAGTGGTTTACAGGTGGTCGTGTAAAGTGTTTTTTTCCCATTTGCCGTTTGCCTACCTTTGACTCATGTCCTTTTATGTGAGGTCCTTGATGGAAAGTTTTGTTCTTGTTGGATTTAATAAGTTCTGCCTTTTGATTTGGGGTGATGGGTGGGGGAAGCGTTAGAACCACGACACATTCTAATGTTCGGCTTTTGTTCTGTGCCCCCATTGTTCTGCTTGCAGCTCGCCTATGCCTGTCTAACCATGCTGCGCTGGGACTGCTCCAAGTCCCAGGGTGCCGTGGGGCTGGCTGGCGTCCTGCTGGTTGCACTGTCAGTGGCTGCAGGACTGGGCCTGTGCTCATTGATCGGAATTTCCTTTAACGCTGCAACAACTCAGGTACTAAAGGAGTCATTCATCCGCTGTCCCAAACGCCCCCTGGCCCCCAGGCTCGGCCCAGGCAGCCTCCTGTGTGTCCTTCTCACCTGGAAGGGTCTTACATCCTTTTCCACGAGGATGCCACTGGCCTCAGGGATGCTGTCTCTTGATGGACCCCTCCGGGTGGGGGGTAGAAAGTCTGATGGGCTTACTGGTTACTAGAGACACTTTGCTGATAGGAATGTATGTCACTGACCAGGGTTGTGGCTCTCAAGCTCTGGTGGGCATTCATGTTGCTTGCAGGGCTTGTGAAAGCTCAAATTGCCAGGCCCCACCGCCAGAGTTTCTGTCAGTAAGTCTGAGGCCAGGGCTGAGAATGTGCACTTCTGGGCACACTCTGCTTAAATGAGTTAGATTCCTTCTCATTTAGTAGGTTAGAAAAATGGTAGTACACAGACCTTCTGAGAGAGACATGCACGATCTCCTGTGAGCTGACACTGCTAGGCTCTGGGGATCTCAAGTGAATTCTTCACTCTGGGGTCCCAGAGGCTCTCCTTTGGGAGCTGCTAGGTGCTGGTGGCGGTGTCCTGAACCAGCTGTAGAGTCGTCTTACTTGGATCTCTCGTGTCTAATGCCCATGCTCTGTTTCTGCCACAGGTTTTGCCATTTCTCGCTCTTGGCGTTGGCGTGGATGATGTATTTCTTCTGGCCCACGCCTTCAGTGAAACCGGACAGAATAAAAGAATCCCTTTCGAGGTAATGGAAAAGCAAAAGAAGAGAGCTCTGGGGCATCTGCAGCTTCCTCTGTTCTTGTTTGTCCGTTAGTTTTTCTCTGACTGGCCCAGTAAAGATTTCAGTCCCGTGTCAGATGATGTGTCACTGGTTGCCAATCCGGAAATAAGCTGGAAGACTCTCAGGACGTGTATTTGCTATGGGAAGTCCCAAGAGCTGCATTTGGGGTACCTTTAGGAATATGGGTGTTTATTTTAGTGTGACACTTTAGCCCTAATTGCCATACCTTTCCAGAGACCACATTTGCTTCTCTGGAGAATTCTGTCACTTGGCCATCACCTCACTCCACTCCCTTTTAAAATTATATTTTAAGCTTCAGTCATTATCCTACAGCTTTCTGCTCTGGATGGTAATAACCATGAGGAATTCATGACTCTATAGGCAGTACTGAATAATGCTGGTGTCAGGGGTAACGCAGGTGGCCCTTTCTCACTCCCTAATGCCAGCATGGTAAGCTGCAGTTGTGTTACTCTGCCACGTATCTGCTCACACAGCCTGTGCTCCAAGGGGACGCTGTGCAGTGCAGCTCTCAGCGCTGTGGTTTCTAATTCCCAGGACAGGACCGGGGAGTGCCTGAAGCGCACAGGAGCCAGCGTGGCCCTCACATCCATCAGCAACGTCACAGCCTTCTTCATGGCCGCGTTAATCCCGATTCCCGCTCTGCGCGCGTTCTCCCTCCAGGTGAGCTTCCGGTAATGAAGGCTGGGGTGATCCCGAGCAGGGCACTGACTTCTAGCATCCCATGTCTGCCGTCTCTGCTGAGGCACCTCAGTTACTTCTGGAGTGAAATAGAAATACCTGTGTTTGAGGCCCTGTTTTACTGGGTGGATGCTTCTGTAAGCTTAGAACCCTGACATTCCCTCTAAAAAACTAAACACTTCTGGAGTTTTTCCTTCCTTCCTAGCCCTACGAAGCCCAGATGCCTGTTGTCTTATAAAGCGGCCCCATCCTTTATACATGGCTTTGGGGGCTACTCTGCATTGCCCTCTGGGGTCGGTGGTGCTGTAGCCAGCTTCCGGGCCATGCCCTGCTTCCAAACACCACTCCCACTGCCTGCACTCAGCCCCCTCCCGCTGCCCACCTCATCCCAAACACGCCACCCTTTCTTTCGCTTTTGCCAAAGCAGCCCCAACCCAAGACAGTATTAAGCTGAGGTCACGTGTCAGGCAGCACTACCAGACCATGGACTGGCCTGTGTGCTGCGGAGAATTTCCCTCAGGCCGCTCCTCGGTGGGCCCTTGCTTTCCACCCCCCTTTCCTAAGTTGGCCATCACAATCTTTCCTGTCCCCTCTTCTCTTTCCTTTTGGTCCCCAGCTCCCATCTCAGGCTGCACAAGCAGACTCACAATTCCTCTCACCCTCCCATGCAGAGCATATGGGCCCCTCATGTCTTGTCCTCTCCTTCCAGACCAGGCCCTGTCACCCCTAGAGGCCATCAGGGCGTTTTCTAATCAGAGACTCAGCTTCTGTGCATTGTAAGCACGGACAGTTCCCTGGGATGGAGACACCGCTGTAGTCTGTTCTGCGCCTGGAGTAAATTACTGACATTGCCCTTGAGCTACTTGAAACTCATAGGAATCCTAAAATTAGTTACTGCTGCCGATAAAGCAGAGACTTCACCAGCTTGTGCCATGGTTTTCCTGAGCCCAGAGTCTCCTGGAGTTTTGATATCTCAAGATGTTATTGGGGTTTTGTGAATTAATTTCAAATTTTAAAACCTCAGTTGTTTCTCCTTTCTTTTATGTGATGATATGATGTATAATTCTCAAGCTGGCCAGGTTTCTAAAGGAAACGACTTCTGTGTCACTTTTGAACCTGTTGTTATGATGCCCAGCGCACTCACACGGCTTTCCGCTACTCACCAAGAGCTCCTGCAGATATGAGCAGGAAGTGAAATTGGCCAGTCATGCATCTGGTTTCTGCTCATATTTTGTCAATATGTTTAGCTCTTTTCTAGTCTTTACATTTGTCATGTAAGAGGAACAAGTCAATCACGTATTTGAATGTCATGTCACTAGTTACCAGGAGGCCTGAGCAACTACTGATCCTACAGGGTGGGATTCAAGACCTCCTTAGTATTTCATGTGAGCCACAGCTGGAAAAAAGATTCTATGCCAATTGCCATAACCACCAGCCCCAAAAGAAACACAAAAAGAAAAGAGGGTTTATTTGTATTACAAACCTACGCAGAAGTAGAAACAGTCAATCAATGAATAACGTTCAGATCTGACTCTGTAACCGAAGCACAGGACAAGGAGACTCTCTGATTACCCAGTGGTGTGAAAGGTGAGCCAGACCCACAGCGCAGCTGGTTTTAGAATGCCTTTGTGCACAGGTGTGCATCTGCCCAGCACCCTGTGGTACTGCAGGCTTGTTTCACATGTGGCAGGTGCTGGTATTGAGAACCTGTGCTAGCGTCCGTCAGCCGTGGGACCCTGTCTCCCTGTTCTCTCTCCTCTCCCCTTCTTTTCTGCTTGTCTTTTGCTCACTGTCTTTCTGTATCTGCTCACACTCCTTCTTTTCTTCTTTTCTCTCTCATTCTCTCCTCTCCTCTCTCAGTACATACTGATGGCTCATCGAGGCCGACTCTCCTTTAATGGTCCCCTATGGTGTGGTGGTCTGAAAAGCTACATGAGGTTTCCTTATGAGGAGTAGCCTTGTAGAAAATCCAGTGCACTAAGTTCTCCCAAGGTAAGCACCTTATAGAGACAAAAATGAGTACTGCTGGTTTTTGTGTTCTGTTTCAAACCTTGTCAGCATCACTTTAAAAAATCGCAACTGGCCAGGTGCGGTAGCTCACGTCTGTAATCCCAGCACTTTGGGAAGCCGGGGGCAGGCAGATCACGAGGTCAAGAGATCGAGACCATCCAGGCCAACATGGTGAAAGCCCATCTCTACTAAAAAATACAAAAAATTAGCTGGACGTGGTGGCATGTGCTGTAGTTTCAGCTACTCGGGAGGCTGAGGCAGGAGGATTGCTTGAACCCAGGAGGCAGAGGTTGCAGTGAGCCGAGATCGTGCCATTGCAACTCCACCCTCCAGGGTGACAGACCTCCTGGTGACAGAGTGAGACTCTGTCTCAAAAAAAAAAAAAAAAAAAAAAAAAAAAGCAAATCACAACTATAGCTTCCAACGGTCCTCATCTTATTAAAGAATGCCTCCCCATGACACTGGTTCATTCTCTGTCAAAAAAAAAAGAAAAGAAAATTCGAGGAAAAGAGAGGATACAGTGATTTTTGCAGTGGCCATCAGAAGAGTTTCCCTGGTTTCGTTTTAATGTATTGACCCTCAAAGTTGGCCATTATGTAGCTTCCCTTTCCATTGGTGAACAGTATCGAGTTTGACTCTGGGTGTTCAGTTGTGTTTATATTTGCAAGATGCTATGAATTAAACATCAAAAGGGAGTGATCAAGGTGGTTCTGTCCAATAGTAAACCTGCGTTACCTTCAGAATTTTCTATATAAAATTCCTCCAATTTTGTAGTGTGACCGGATAATTAGATATTTTTTTCCTCAAAGAAACTGTCTTAAACCTCATCAGCCTTTATCCATCTGCCTAAATGCCACCTCTACACCAGTAAGCACTGACACCAGCTGTAATTCTTTATGATCAACTAGGGCTTGCTGGTTTGTCTATTTGTTTATTCATTTGTTTATTCTTCAATGAGAACTCCCAGAACAGAACCCCTTGTTCAAACTGGTAGGGTGGTTTGACTGGGACTTCCTCTGCACGCGTCCCAGCGTTAGCCGCTTTGAGGGGATGGGGCATTTCCTATGAGCACAGTAACTAGAATTGATTCACAGTTGCAATATCATCCCATCATCTTCTCTGGTTTACTTCACTCTCTTGCCTTTGTAATGACCCTTTTCTCTTTCTGAGAAGCCCTTGCTGGTTGTTTTACTATTTCGGTGCACATTTGGGGGCCTGGCATTGAGAAAATGTTCCCCCATATGTGTAATAGATGATGAGAAAGTCAGTTAGACGGGATGCCTCTTGGGGTTCTTCTCTCATCCCTTCGTTTCCGTCACAGGAGACAAGCAAGATGCCAAGCAGGCTTCTCTGACCGATAAGGCCTGGTAGCTGAGAAGCTCCCCCACCTCTGTGGCAGTCAGTGTGGCCAACTGGTGCCCATGCGTGTGCCCGTGGGACTTTCTGCGTCACGGAGCTCTGCCCTCCTCATCCTCATGAATGCCTGTCCAAAGCAGGGTGCCCCGGGTTTTTTCTACATTCCGCTCCTCGATTCTAAACATGACTGTAATTTTAAAAGCTGAAAGGATCCAGCCCCCAGGATTACTTGTTCCTGGAAAATCTCCACCCTACCTGTTCTTCCTGGCATCCCCTGCTGTCTCACGGTCAGGTATCCTAATCCCGTCCACAGATGCCCTCTCAGTAAGGGACGAGCTCTCACAAAACTCCTGGTTCTCAGCTGGGCTGGGGGCTTTGCATCAAGTCTGTTGCATGTGACTTACTGGATAACGTCAGGCAGGTGACTTGACTCTGCATTTGGGGACCTTATCGGGTAATACTGTCAACCTCAGGGAGAACCTCCTGCTTGTCATGAATCAGGTATAAACAAACTAATCTTCATAGCTTCTCCTTTCTCTTCCCCCAAGTGAATTTCAGACCCGAGCAGCACAGAGGAACTTGAGCCGGGTCTCCTCTTGGACACTCTGTGTTTTCTTCACAGGGAGCACCTGCTGTTCCCCTGCTCCTGCCTGACCTCTTTTTCTTTTCTTTTTTTTTTTTTTTTTTTTTTTGAGATGGAGGTTCACTCTGATTGCCCAAGCTGGAGTACAATGGCATGATCTCGGCTTACTGCAACCTCCGCCTCCTGGGTTCAAGTGATTCCCCTGCCTCAGCCTCCCAAGTAGCTGGGATTACAGGCATGTGCCACCATGTCCAGCTAATTTTGTATTTTTATTAGGGACGTGGTTTCTCCAAGTTTGGCAGGCTGGTCTCTAACTCCCAACCTTAGGTGATCTACCTGCCTCAGCCTCCCAAAGTGCTGGGATGACGGGGTGTGAGCCACCACACCCGGCCCTCTCTTTCATCTTCTAAACCCTGCTGAAGCCTCTCTCAGGAAGCCTGCCTTGACTTTCTACCCCTGCACCCCACTGAGCTGCTCTGCAGCCTGGCACCTGCCTTTATGATGCCATCCATCAGTTGGGATTCTCATTTGCTTGTAGGTCTGGCTCTATGAGAATTGAGAGCAGGATTTTGTCTTACTTACCTTTGTGTCTCCGGCACCCAGCATAGTTCTAGACTTTTCCCTTTAAAGGGCCCCTGTCAGGTAAATTCTCTCGTCACAGTGGTGATGAGCTTACTTGCGTAGGCCTATTAGACAGGTCTTACAGACATTAGACTGGTGAGTTCACATGCTTTGTATTTTTCAATTGACGAGGGATTTTCAAGATAGACCAAGAAGAAAGAGGTTAGGTAGTTTGTAGAAGAAGACTCTTGACAGGGAATTAATTATTGAAAGACATCTCCAGAACGCAGGCTTGCTGGTTCACCCTGAGCATAAACTCACAATTCCCATCCGAAGCCCTTTGTGAAGCTCTCCCTCGATTGTGTTAGGTGCCAGTTATAACTAGGTTTTCTTTCCTCACCCTGGGGCGTTTACCAGTTTGGGGGTTTTGTACTAAGCGGTTCTTTGAGAAGCCTGCCACGTTTTTTTTCTTCAAAGCCATGTCTGGCTATTTCCTGGCCCCTCAGCATTGCCAGCACGTTTCTCTGTGGTGCCCCTTCTGCCATGCCCTTCCCAGCTGGGTCAACTTTCCACCGGCCTCTGGTGGCTTCCCCTATTAACAGCCCAATTTTGTAATTTTTACTAGGTCAGCAGGAGATTTGCCAACGCACTGCAGAATCTAGCCCCGTGTTTATTTTAGGTTACAGAGTGACTTTTGAATCTGTACTTACTTATTCTGTGTACTGTAATCACACACAGGAATTTCTTTCTGCTTAACTCTCCTTGACCTTTTATGTTTCTTGCTCTCACACCCCACAGGCTACTCCAGAGGCGATTTGGAATGTGCCTATTAAAACCTCCGGGGACACGCGTGACATTGTATTTCACGTTTTAAAGGAGACATTTTGAAATACTCGAACCACTTTATATAAAAATGTTTAAGTGTAAAATCAGGGTCGCGTGACCTCTCGGAAGTACTCTGGAAGGGAAATGCTTCTGTTTGTTTTAAATTGGATCTTGAATGTGCTCTGCCTTTGTGGATTTGGTTCGGTTGGTTTACTAGCAACACAGTAGTTTAGTTCCTGGGTTTGTACCTTATGGGTTTATGGAATTATTAGAAATAGGCCCAGAAATAGTCAAGACTCTTCCTGTCAAATAGTCTCTTGATGATGTAGCAAAAGAAACTCTTAGGATCCATCACAGCTTCAAACACTTCAAGAGGAAAGTGAAAGAAAAATACTGTTTAAAAGCATCTTTATTTTCACAGCAGTCCTCTGATTGGACAGAGGCATATTGGTGACCTCTGAATTTTTGTTTCTGCCCCCAGGCGGCGGTAGTAGTGGTGTTCAATTTTGCCATGGTTCTGCTCATTTTTCCGGCAATTCTCAGCATGGATTTATATCGACGTGAGGACAGGAGACTGGATATTTTCTGCTGTTTCACAAGGTACATTTCAGACTGCTGTGGCCTTTTGGTTGGGTGCAGAGTGGTACTGTGAGAGAACTTTTTCAGCCTGTGGACTTACAAGGGAATGTGGACAACAGGGTTTCTGCTGGTGTGGTGGACACAGGGGAGATGCTGGACAGAGGCTGCTTCCCTAGGGGGACATCAGAGGCTCTGAGCACCTTCTCCCCTGCCCCAGCCGAACGTCTCACAGCCCTCGAGATGCTGATACTGAGGACCCGTTTTTCCATCATGAACTGATGCTGCTCATTGTGGGAATGTTTCACATCCCTCCATTAGAGCAGAACAAGATTGAAAACCACCCATCTAGCAAATACATAGTTTTTGGTGGTGGTTTTGTTTTGTTTGGAATTATGCTTTGAAGGATTCATCATCATGTGGCTTGCTTTTGGAAGCCAAATTTAGGAGCAGTCCCCCATGTGTCCTCCTCAGACGGACTTTTATCTAGTTCACCAGGAGATGAACCAGGTGACGTTATCAACCAGGCGATGTGTCTGGAGTTCAGCAATGTGATGTTTCTCTCCCAAGTCAGAGCTGTGTCAGAGGGGTATTCTCAGTACACAGTGAAAGTTGGCAGAATGAAAGCACCATTTCCCCGATCCAGCATAACATTGTAACGTGTTTCCCCTCCTTTCAGCCCCTGCGTCAGCAGAGTGATTCAGGTTGAACCTCAGGCCTACACCGACACGCACGACAGCACCTGCTACAGCCCCCCACCCCCCTACAGCAGCCACAGCTTTGCCCATGAGACGCAGATCACCATGCAGTCCACTGTGCAGCTGCGCACAGAGTATGACCCCCACACTCACGTGTACTACACCACTGCCGAGCCGCGCTCCGAGATCTCCGTGCAGCCCGTCACCGTGACGCAGGACACCCTCAGCTGCCAGAGCCCAGAGAGCACCAGCTCCACGAGGGACCTGCTCTCCCAGTTCTCCGACTCCAGCCTCCACTGCCTCGAGCCCCCCTGTACCAAGTGGACACTCTCATCTTTTGCTGAGAAGCACTATGCTCCTTTCCTCTTGAAACCAAAAGCCAAGGTAATCTGCCACAACTTAAGACTCTTCCTGTCTTCAAAAAATAACAGAACAGGCTTCTTTGGAGTTCATCAAATTGCTTCTAGTTTTCTTCTTTTTCCTTAAAAAAAAAATCATATGAGTATGATATAGCTCAGTCCTCCAAAAGTCAATGCTTTGAGAGCATAGGGCCATTGAATCTCTATGCAGCATGTCTTTATATGAATGAAGTTGTTTAAAAATGTGGTTATTGCCAGGAGCGGTGGCTCATGCCTGTTATCCCAGCACTTTGAGAGGCGGAGATGGAAGGATTAAGCTTGAGCCAGGAGTTTGAGGACAGCCTAGGCAACAAAGGATGACCCTGTCTCTACAAAATATTTTAAAAATTAGCCAGGAACGGGTGTGGCAGCTCACGCCTATAATCCCAGCACTCTGGGAGGCCAAGGCAAGCATATTGCATGAGCCCAGAAGTTTGAGACCAGCCCAGGGAACATGGTGAAATTCCAGCTCTACAAAAAATTACCTGGGTCTGGTGATGTGCCTATAGTCCCGGCTGCTTAGGAGGCTGAGGCAGAAAGATCACTGAGCCCAGGGAGTTCAAGGCTACAGTGAGCCGTGATTGTACCACTTCATTCCAGCTTGAGTGACAGAGTGAGACCCTGTCTCAAAAGAAAAAAGAAAAAAGCATGGTGCTGTGTACCTGTAGTCCTAGCTACTTGGGCAGCTGAGGCAGGAGGATCACTTGAGCCCAGGAGTTGGAGGCAACAGTGAGCCCTGATCATGCCCCTGCCCTCCGTCCTGGGAGACAGAGGAGATCCAAACTCAGATAAATAACAAAACAAAATAAAAATGCGACTACTATGATTTTATCCTTTTTCCTGTGCGAGAACAGCCCCTACAGGCTAAATCAGGTCAAGTGTGGTGGTGAAAACGAAGTATTAGCTAGACAGCTTCTCTTTGTTAAGAAAGAGTCAGTGGTGCTCCCTGGGGTCTGACCTTGTGCCTCTTCTGTTCCAGGTAGTGGTGATCTTCCTTTTTCTGGGCTTGCTGGGGGTCAGCCTTTACGGGACCACCCGAGTGAGAGACGGGCTGGACCTTACGGACATTGTACCTCGGGAAACCAGAGAATATGACTTTATTGCTGCACAATTCAAATACTTTTCTTTCTACAACATGTATATAGTCACCCAGAAAGCAGACTACCCGAATATCCAGCACTTACTTTACGACCTTCACAGGAGCTTCAGTAACGTGAAGTATGTCATGTTGGAAGAAAACAAACAGCTTCCCAAAATGTGGCTGCACTACTTCAGAGACTGGCTGCAAGGTGAGACGCCGCGGGAGGGCTTTCGTCCTTTCGGCCTTTTGCGTGTTCAGCTCCAACAGGTCTCCTTTGTCCTGATTATGAAAGCGTTAGATTCTAATGTAACACTGATGTGTTTCATGGACTTTTAAGTTGCTCAAGATTCTTACATGGACTGTTTCCGCAGCAGCCTCCCAAATCTGGCTTTTACCTATAAAAGGATACAAATAATTTCAATGAGTAACTGGGGACTTCTGTGAGAATGAACAGGTGCACACTAGGAAAATAGGACTATGTTGTAGCGGGTGGACCCTAGGCTTCTGGTCCTCTTTCCTCTTGGCTAGTTGGTGGCTAGTTTGGTGACCACGTAAATCAGAGTGCAGAAGGGATTTCCAGACCGATTGCCAAATTATAGCTTACTGCATCAGTAAGTTGATGCAGTAATTTGTCCAATGTTGAATAAGCAGTGGACGTAGTCTGAAATTCCAATGCTGAATAAGCAGTGGTCACAGTCCGAAATTCCATATTCTGACCATCCTTTAAAAAACTATTTCTCTATTTCAGATTGACTTTGTTTTTAGAGCAGTTTTAGGTTCCTAGGAAAATTGAGCAGAAGTTGCAAAGATGGCCTATATCCCCCTTCCTCACACACACACAGCCCCGCAACTAAAGACATCCCCCACCAGAGGGGTACTTGTGTTACAGCTGAGGAACCTGCACATCATTACCTAGGCGCCATAGCTTACAGCTGACCATTTTGACCATTTTTTGACTTCGTACATGAAGTAAAGTTATAAATGCTTAATCACATTTCACATTATTTTAGAAATAATCAAATTCTGCTTCAAAATGCCTTTCTTGGCAGGGCAAGGTGGCTCACGCCTGTAATCCCAGCACTTTGGGAGGCCAAGGCAGACAGATCACCTGAGGTCAGGAGTTCGAGACCAGCCTGACCAACATCTCTACTAAAAATACAAAAATTAGTCAGGCATGGTGGTGGGTGCCTATAATCCCAGCTATTCGGGAGGCTGAGGCAGGAGAATCGCTTGAACCTGGGAGGCAGAAGTTTCTGTGAGCCTATATCGCGCCATTGCACTCCAGCCTGGATGACAAGAGTGAGACTCTGTCTCAAAAAATAAAAAATAAATAAACAAAATGCCTTTCTAGGCTTCTTCGCTTTTAGAAATGTTTCTAGGAAATATTAGTCAACTGGAAGGAAAAAAAAAGTCTAAATTTTCTGCTGACCAACTGCATATAAATGTATGCAGTGATTCCAAGAACATCTGTTCATTTGTTGTGTGTTGACACATGCAAAGCCAAGTAGAGAATCAGGATCGTTATCCACCCAATTCAAGCAAAAACGCTTTTACTGGAGTACCAAATCATTATGGCCCCCAACATCTTTTGGCTTAAATTATCCAAATGATTGTCTTAATTTCCCACTTAATTAGGCTTGTTTAAACACAGATGTAAGTGCCTTTTTTTGGTCTGAAGTCAATACACTTGTATGTAAAGACTCAGCAGCCAGTTTCCCTGAGAGTTTGCAGGAAATGGTAAACGACTTGAGGTTGGTGGAGGATGGTTCCACACAGCTCTGGCCTTGACTTGTATTTACCAGAACTCTGTGCCTACATGTACACCAAATTTGACTTTCCTTTCGGAGGAACGTAAAGAGAACATGCCATGATTATTATTTTCTGACGCCCTCCTGAGATGCACATTTTACTCATTTTTTACATTTAGTTTAGAAAGCAGTGGTTTTCGGGATAATGAGTTAAAAGAGAGACAGTGGAGTCAGTCCCTGCTTTTCATTTTCCCCCGCTGACCAAAGACATGCAAATAATTTGCCACAAATGACAAAGAGATCCGCTGTGCCCTGCCAGTCTCTGAGCGAACAAGGGTCACTGTAGAGCGTGTTTCAGTGTCTTTGGCCATTGCTCTGGAGGCTCAATGTGGCATGTTAGGCCGGGATTGGGAAGGGGTAAAGGGGATTGTCTCCAGGCAGTGCGGAGGGCTAACCTTCTTACAGAGCATTGCAGATCATCTCTATACATTGCTTCCTTATAGATGTAAAGCAGCTGGACTTGAGATTTTTTTTAAGGTACATTTGAATCATGTTTTGATTGCTATGTGGACAGCTTATACCTTGACCAAGTGAGGTCCATTTGTGCTAAGCAGTCAGGGTTCCAGGCAGCCTTGGGACTCCGCATCCGACTCTTAAAGTGTCCACTAGAGCACTCCACACAGAATGGCCAGACACTGGAGCCCTTTGCTACCTAGATGTTTTTCAGGCCTGTTGAATGGCTGATGTGGTCTTTGAACATTTTCTCCAAGAAAACAATTATCCCTGAGTCAGCTTTCCTTGCTGATATTTTTGTGTGGTTTTTAAATGGTGGGAGCCTCATTGGTTTAAATGGAATTGCCATTAAAACTATGTCATATCATTGATCTTTATCAACCTTCCAATAGTTTGTCTTTGATTTTATTTTTTTACCCCTGAAACTATATAATGGTTAATTTCAAAACTATCCCACCTGTCACATCTTAAAACATACATGCAAATAAGGCAAAGTTAGGTAAAAGCCATGCCTTGAATCATGTGCAGATGTGTTCATTTTATTTCACACTGGATTATGCAAATAAAATTTCGATTAACATTTTATTTGCAGGGTCCCCTATCTGAAGGAAAATGGGCAGTTGGGGTTTTTCCTTTAGCCCAGAACTTTACACTAGAAAATAACTATTGGCACAAAATATTCATAAGGGGAGAACTTCCGGCTGAGCTGTTAAGGTTTGCTGTAAAATCAATGTCACCCTTTTCTAGAGTGTGCATGTGTTGGAATAGGAGACGCTGGCGAAGGGGCAGTGGAGACCCGTCCTCATCCCTGGTTTCGTGTCCAGGGCTGTACTTGTGCCTGTGCGTAGACCAGCCCATTGTTACTTGAGCTTTTTGGTGATTAGTGAGAAAATAGCGTAGTAATGGGGAAAGGACTCAATGTTCCACAAAGTCGATGACTGTTTCTGGTTCACCTTTCAGCCCCCGGTAGAGTGAACGGCACCGCAGGGACTGGCAGTGTGGGTTCTGACTTGAATTGAGTTTCCAGCAAGGCTGACCTCCCCAAATAGGATCTCTCTTCCTTTGTTTCGCCCTAGGGTGTCCCAAACATCTTTGTGTGCAAATGTCGTAAAATCACTCTCAGATTTTTGCAGGAAAATTCTGGGGAGCCCTGTTTGCCACCAGACATTGTTGATGCTAGGGTTGATGCTGCTCGTCTCACTCCTGCCTTTGGCACATCCTCGGGTACCACGGTGTGTCCCGGCCTGTAGGCCAGCGAGTGTGTGGCCCCAGCTGCCTCTGGTGACTTGCTGCCTGAGTTTGAGCTCTGTCCAGCACACTCCTGCTCGGCGGCCTTTTCCAGTCTCCCCCTTTCCAAGCCTCAGGTCCTCATCTGTGAAGCCAGAGTGATTAACGGGGCTGTCCCTCGGTCGCCGTGGGATGCCCAGTGCAGCCCCACACTCCCCAAGCGTGAGCCTCTCTTCAGGATCAGCTGGTTAAGGGAGAGGGGCCTCAAGCCCAGGACACGTCATGACGTCATGAAAATTGTTATGGCGAGGAAAACAGACGAGGTCTCCCTTTTTGTGGGGGAAAGGGGGAGCAGTAATTTTTCTTCTTTTTTTTTTTTCAAAAACAGGAAGAAAGGGCTTTCAGTAATAAAATAACATCTGCTCAGTACTGCGTGTGTGCACGCCTCCTTGTGAAAACCCATCAGTCTGAGAGGTGCAGGGCCCACCCGGTGGTCTCCTGTCCCGCCTCCCCTCCACGCTTGCCCCCACACAGCCTCCTTTCACCACCCAGCCCACCTCATCCCCAAACTGTTCCTCTAACCAGCAGTGTGGGAAGGAGGGTTTCACTTCTTAGAAAGAGAAGGGGGCCTGTGCTCCACCTCCCTCCCCCAACTTCAGACCCCAAGAGCTTAACTATTCTGAGCACTAACGCAACCAGATTTTTTTTTGTCTTTGAAGTCATCCAAGGCATGTCCTGAAATGAAATAAACCCTTCTCCCTTCTTACTAGCCGTGTCCAACCCATACATGTACAGCTTGTTCAAAAGCTGTGGTTTCCTGAGCTGCTGGGGCTTGGGAGTTCTACTTGGGAGGTGGCTGGGAGGGGGATGAGGGGGCGGGGGTGTCCCGGAGAGCGTGCGCGCCAGCCAGTGCTCAAGACCCTAAGGCTGGGTCACCAGGGCCCTGTTTTCTCTTCCAACACGCTTATCTCTTTACAGCTGCAGCCAAACCGTCAGGTCTGTAATGATGGTTTTGATTACCAAGGCCAAGCACAGCTGTGTGTGGTGGGCTGGCGGGCTCGCCCATCCCCCAGGCCCAGAAAGCTCTTTCCTCCCCCTCCCCGGCTTGTGGTTTGTCATCTGCTCTCACAGAGCCTCCTTGTATTGGCCTGTGGCTTCCTGTTCTCAATCGGATCCAAATTTACCCTGTGAGGTATTTCCCTGCGCGCACAGGAGCGCCTTCCCCTCCTTCTCCCCCGCCTGCCCGCCCGCTCTCCCGAGGAAGGGTGGCAGAGAGGAAGAGCGCAGTGGAGAGTGAATAGGTGTTGGCTGTGATCTTTACACAACCTGGCAGCAGATCCCACAGCTTGTGTTCACTCCACAAGTCGAACAGATGGAACAAATTGACAGAATCGTGTTCGCTCACCCTGGGCTCCAGAAGCAGCTGAGCTGCTGTTTGAAGTTGGGAGTTTGAATGTGCTTTTTCCCCTCCGCGTGGAATTTCTGGTTGCGTTGAAGAACCCATGACTTAGCACCCCCCGTGGCACGAAACGGTTAATGACCCTGGTGTGTGTCTTTCCCTCACACTCTTGCCTTCTTTTGTAATTGTCAGGGGGAGAAAGGAGGAGAGTCGTCTTTCTTAAGATAAAATATGAGTATTTGTTTCATAGAAACAGATCATCGCCTTCCCCCTTTAGAGCAGTGGCTGCGGCAGCTGCATTTCATTCATGAAAGGTCCGGTGCTTTCTGTCACAGTGGGTGTGTGTTTCTGATGGATGTCTAAGAGTCCCCTGTCTTGCTCACTCTCCTTGGCCCATCCCACTAGGACCAGCGTCCTTCTGGCTGAAAGTTACAATGTGTTACAATCATTTGCCTTTTCTAGGACTTCAGGATGCATTTGACAGTGACTGGGAAACCGGGAAAATCATGCCAAACAATTACAAGAATGGATCAGACGATGGAGTCCTTGCCTACAAACTCCTGGTGCAGACCGGCAGCCGCGATAAGCCCATCGACATCAGCCAGGTACTCCAGCTGCTGGGCACCCAAAGGCGCCTCCAGGCTGCGAGGCTGCTGCCCTGGTGGAGGCTGCCTGACAGCAGGCGACCCCGCCATGTGCTCTCTGGAGACCTGAGGCACTGGGAGCCGGTAGAAGGAATATGAGGTCACTCTAATTCACCTCCTCCCGCCAGCTAATTGCGTGACCTCAGGCAAGCCAGTGCCCCTCCATTTCCTCATCTGTGCAATGGCGTGTTGGCTACTGCCAGAGCAATCATCAGAATAAAGTGCAACTAAGACAGTAAGGCCCTTTCCAGTGTTCGAAATGCAGCATTACGTGATTATTTCAGTTCTAGGACTTGGTACCATGTTGGTCTTGATTGTGTTCAAGCTTGGAAAGACAGATTTCTTGGGTAGCCGTCGTTTGGATGGGCAGAATGTGGGCTAGGTGAGAGGGTTAGGAGATTGGTGACGTAATAGAAGGATGGGAGGAGTTGTTACATTTGAGATCTTTGGGCCTTCCTGGCCCCAGGAGTAGGCAGACCGCTCTGTGATGAGTGAAGCAAACGGAAATGCACACCCTTGGAATTGGGAGTAGCTGCGCCCTTCTGCTTACTCCTGCGGTCATAACTGTTTCTGTTTGGGAATCCTACTCTCCACCTGCATTTGCATTGTCTTCCTGCCATTTGGATTCCAGCATACCCCTCTGGATTCCGCAGGCGCTTTCGGGAGTGTGTTCGGACGCTTCAGATTGCATGGGGCCCGCGGCTGCTTTGGCTTCCTTGCTCTTTGTAGCTTGCTTGCTTCACCTTCAGGCAGAAAACCGTCATGCTGATGATCTCAGCAGCTCTGTTTATTGTCTCCCCTTTTTTGCTGGCATTCAAGGTGACAGATTTACAAAGTACATTGTTCAGAGTCGTTATGGAGTGTGAAACTCCACTCACAGCAGCAGGCAGCAGGCTGTCACGTTTCCCAAGGATGCGGGCAGAGGAGCCTGCCTCAGAGACACCAGGGAGGTGCCCAGGCAGCAGGGCTGGGCGAGAGACCAGAGGCACTGTGGGACAAATGGGACTGGGACTGGGCCAGGTCCCAGATAGCACTTCCTCCTCCTGAGATGGAGAGAGGCGTGCCGCACACACGGAGGCCACGGGCTGCGCTGTGCGATTCCGGGGATAGTTGAGGACATACAGTTGTTGCATATCCTGTGGATTAATTGAATCCAGATCCCCGAAATCCAGTTCTCACTCTCCTCCCTGCTCCTTCTTCCCTCACTCCTTCTCTATGAGCCGCTGTCACTGGTGTTTTTCATTTTGTTTAAAAAAGACCCAAAGCGAGGAATGAGGCCTAAATCTAAAATAAACAGGAAACAAAACTTCTCTATGTATGTAAAATATACATCCACACAGTCAGTCCCACAGAGCCCCCCACCTCAGCAGAGCCCACAAGCCCTCCTGCAGAGGGAGCACGTTTGGCCATGCAGAGGACACAGCGTGCCCAGCATGACGACCTCCGGGAGTAAGATCACCTGGCGAGGCTGAGGCTGTGCACTCGTCCCCTGCACTTTCTGGCACTGGGCATTTTTTGAATCCACAGGTCATAGGAGGCTAGTGTTAGCGAAATTTATACAGATGTTGTTTTATTTTTATAGCTCTCCTCCATTTACTGGGTGGCATTTCCTTCAGTGTTAACAACAGAGGTTAACTGCACACAGACGTGCATGGGGATTCTTGCCAGGTTTTTCCCCCTTCCCTCCTATAAATATGTTTCTCCAGATTGCTCATTCTCTGCCTTGGCTGCAGACGGTCTTTTAGCATTCAGATTTAATTGGTTCAGCCAATTCCTGGGCCATCTGCAGAACCGTGTTTGTTATAAACACACCGATGATTGCATCCTCCGATAAGTGCACTTTGAAAGAAATCAAAGGTGTTCTGATGGGATTTTCGACACTCTCAACAGTGGGCATTCTATTCTTTGTTGTAATGCTGGGGCGAAGCGCGGCTTCTGTGCTCTCAAGGCAGAAGTGTGTTTACCCCCAACCTCATTCTCAAAGGCCTCTGTTCTTCCCGTTTCTGTAGTTGACTAAACAGCGTCTGGTGGATGCAGATGGCATCATTAATCCCAGCGCTTTCTACATCTACCTGACGGCTTGGGTCAGCAACGACCCCGTGGCGTATGCAGCCTCCCAGGCCAACATCCGGCCTCACCGACCAGAATGGGTCCATGACAAAGCCGACTACATGCCCGAAACCAGGCTGAGAAGTAAGTAGCACTCCAAGGTGGTGCCGGGAGGGGGGGTCTGGGAGCTTACAGAGGTACCCTCCCCTGTTCTCCAAACTTAGCAACAGGCTTCGTCCGTTGACGCTCCCCAGGGTTCAAACGTGTAAACAGAACAATCTATTTCTTCTCATTTAAAACTCTGGGAGACAGACGACGATGTGTAATGGAAGACAACCCCGCACTCTATCACGTTGGGAAATAAGCGTCTCGTCTCCATTCCTAGCTTCGGTGCTAAGACGTTCATTAGGCGTTGCTCTCGCATGCCAGCTGTTCCCGTGAATGCCGGGGACGCCTCCAGGTTGAGTGTTATTTTACTATTCCAGAGTTTTATCGCTGGGGATTATATGTTTATCTTAACTTTGTCAACTCTGGTGTTGAAGGGATTTTTGGCACATTGGGTCATTCCTATAAGCCACCAAGCACCTGCACCCTGTCAAAGCTGTTTAAACCAGAGCAGAAAAGTCTGTATACAACAGTGTCCTGTTCCTTTCACCTCTCAGCCCCGAGTTTGAAAGGTGGTTCTGTGTGGATTTCATTTGCATTTCTGGTGGTGATACTAGTAGTGTATGCTTTGGATATTGGGCCAAGGGAGGATGTGAGAAAGAAGACGGATCCCCTTGCAAACATGGCTGGAGACCCGGCGAGCTGTGCTTCCCCGGATCTAAACCCCAGAGCCGTGTGGCAGGCAGCCAAGGCTTGTCTTAATGAAAATTTATAGTTGAGATTATAATAGAGCAAATCATGTTTAGCAAGTCAACTGAATGACCCCAGAGGGTCTGGAACACACAACGGCAGTGACTAAACGCTTGTTGTGGAAGGATTTCTTCCCCTGTTGCTGAAGACTTAGCATTGCATTAGAAAAGAAGCATACAAGGTTTAAGTTTGTTCAGTCACTAAAAGGATAAGTTAAGCATTTTTCTCAGGAAAGCATGACTCTGGAGTTATTTTGCTCTTGTAAGTGATTGGATAAAACTGTGTGAACTTGGTATTTTTGTGTGTGTCAAGGGAACAAAAAATGTTCCCAAAATTTAAGCCTGGAGTTTTTAGAACCCTCACAAAGAATGACTGCTGGAAGATTTAAATCAAACGTTAAAAAATAGACAGATCACAGATTTAAACATTTTTAAACCAAATCGGAAGGCCGTGGAGGCCTGGAGGCCATGATCAGCACTGTTTCTCCTTCGTATCCTGTATGAGAAGAAAGGCCAGCGGGCTTTCACGTGAGGTTCTTCTCTACCCATCGAAACGGTGGCGATCCCCTCCCCGGGCCTGCCCCTAACCTGTGCCCTTCTCTGTCCAGTCCCGGCAGCAGAGCCCATCGAGTATGCCCAGTTCCCTTTCTACCTCAACGGCTTGCGAGACACCTCAGACTTTGTGGAGGCGATTGAAAAAGTAAGGACGATCTGCAGCAACTACACGAGCCTGGGGCTGTCCAGTTACCCCAACGGCTACCCCTTCCTCTTCTGGGAGCAGTACATCGGCCTCCGCCACTGGCTGCTGCTGTTCATCAGCGTGGTGTTGGCCTGCACGTTCCTCGTGTGTGCCGTCTTCCTCCTGAACCCCTGGACGGCCGGGATCATTGTGAGTGTATTATAAGGGTCTTTGTGGAAGTCAAATTCCTTTCAGCATAGCTCTTTCTACAGCCGGGAAGTGTTGTTTATGTCTGGGCCTCTGGAGCAGGGTGTAGCTTGCATCATCCGTGATATATTTATTCTACTCGAGGTGGTGAGGTCCGTGGCTAAGGTAGACCCTCTAATGGCCTTATTCTTAGGGCCTCTCTCCCATGGCCTGAGGATTTTTGTGGAAAGATAGGGGACTTTTTAAAGCACACTTTCCATCACAGCTCTGAGCATTTATTAAATCAAAACACTCAAAGCGTAGCTAATTTTTTCTTTAATTGAAAACTGCCATTTTGTGACCTCACCCCAGGCCTAATAATAACATAGCCGGTTCTTCTACGATGAACATGAGGGGACAATCAGAGAAGTCAGGACAGTGATATATGGAGAACATGATTTAGAAGTGGGTTTGCATGTTTTAAGTCCTGGGATAATGATGAACTAATATTACGAACCTGTTTTTTGGCCTCCTTTCTCCAAAATACTCTCAGATTTGACGTAAGTTTCATGTGGAGTCTAATAAAACCGTGGCAGTGTTTAAATTCTGTGAACTATGGTATAGCCTTTAAAATGCCAAAATTATAAAAACAGAGACCAGATTTTGTGTCTGCACCATGAGTCTGTGCAGCAGGTACGTTAAAAGGTAAATGTTTAGTCTGTGAGAGTTTTCATGGCACTTAGCAGTTGATGTCCATCTTTCATCATTCCCTCCCTCCCTCCGCCTCTGCCCACCACCCACCCCCAGAAAAGAAAGATCATTTTTCTCCTTCTCTTCCATCTGGGTACCTTGTTTATTTGTATCTTCTCCCCTTTGGACCAAGAAACTCCAAAGCTAACTCACAGATTTTATTTCCACTTCCCCACAAATTTTTACAAGGAAGATGAAAGGCAAGACGCTTTTCCTTGGATTTAATGGTCTGCTCAGTCCACCGCAGCTGTCCCCATCTCTTCAGGGGTCCTGTAACCTGACACACGTCAGACAACCTCCCTGCTTACCTGGCCCCCAGATCATCTTCGCTTAGCCTGCAGGTTCACCCACAAAAGTAAAACTAGTTCCACGCACAAGAACTTTTTGTCACCCCATCCTATCAGCTTTCTTTAGGATGGAGAGTGAGGCAACCAAAAACTTAATGTTGGGTTCCCGGGTAGTCTCTGATGGTTAAGACCCAAGCGGAAGGAGCGATTGATCTTGTAAACTATGTGAAATTCGTCGCTCAGTGATGCATCCAGGTTCGTGATTCCTCGTGGTTGGTTCTGTATGTTTTTGCTCTCTGGAGAAGGTATCTTGGAAAATAGTTTGCATTAGAACACTCCCCTTTGCGTTCTATAGCTTTACACATGAGCTGCCCCACACAGTCTCCCTCCCCAGCGGGAAGATGAATTAGGAAGGGAAGGCTCTGTCCAGAGTCAAAGCAAGTCAGTCCATTCATTGTTTTGATCTGGGGACACCTTAGCCCTCTGGTGGCCTCCCTTGTGGGCAGCCCTGGAGGGTGACGTGCCCGCCCCCTGACCACTGTGTCCCTCCTCAAGGTGATGGTCCTGGCGCTGATGACAGTCGAGCTCTTTGGCATGATGGGCCTCATTGGAATCAAGCTCAGCGCTGTGCCCGTGGTCATCCTGATCGCCTCTGTTGGCATAGGAGTGGAGTTCACCGTTCACGTTGCTTTGGTATGGGAGACGTTTGAAGCAAAAAGTTTGTGAAAAACAACCCGTTTCCTCTGGCTCTGTTTGTCTCTAAGTGGGAACCTTGGCATTCTCCCTGTGCGTGGTAGCGAAAAGGTCTCAGGGCACAGGGGCCCCCTAGGAGAGCCTGCAAGGTTTCTGGCTTCCTTTCCCTCGAAGGGTATGGAAGGTGCATGGTGGCTGGCCCTGTCAGCCGTAGGCAGTGCAGGGTTGGTGTGCAGGAGGGGCCTGGGAGGACCATGCTCACCTGATGTTGACTGTCATCATCACCCCCCATGATTCCTGACATTGTCACATAAGACAAGTTACGTGGTGAGTATCGGGGTGGGCATACATAGAGTTTTAAAAGCAACAGGAACAGTGGGGGTAAAATGAGACCACACTCACAGGCTTGGGGATGGCATCGTTGAGAGTGAGGTGCACTGGCAGCCGAGGAAGTACCCTTGGGCTTGGGAGTGGAGGGAGGCGCCAGTGTTCAGCCCCAGGGAACTGGCACTTCCACGTCAGCCCTCCCAGCTCCCCAGCCTCTACATTCATGACAGCAGAAAGTAAGAGAACCAGTGAGACTTTCAACAGACATTTTTTTCCCTCCCTTTTTTTATGCCTTGCCCTGTGAATGCTTTGTTGGAGGTAATTAAACTTCAGAAGGAATCTTTAATCCAAGAGATAAATCCGTTGTATACATTTATCAAATGTCTAACACCTCACAACTGTGTAAATTATGTTCCATCTGCAGATTACAGCCTAAGAACTTGGGGTTATCAGTAGGCATTCAATAAATAAATGTGTTAACCGAATCAATCCCGACGTGTGGAATACCTTAGCTAGGAAGCCTAGCCTTGGGCTGGGACCTGTCACTTCCGAGGTTGCTTTTGCAGTCTCCAGCGTGGATGCTCCGTGGGCTCAGCACACGGCACAAGCATGTCTCCACACATGCTGCGGCCCTGTGCCTTCTGCGGTCCTTCCGGGGCTGTGGTTACACAATTGAGAGGTTGTAAACTTTCTGTGTTTTGGAAGGAATGCTTTCTTGAAGTTATTCCATTTTCCACAGTGTATAATAAAAAGCCAATAATACAGAAACAGTACTCTCTAAATGTTGAACCTGCTCAAATTATATTTTTCCTTTGAGCTAGGAGGAGGGACTATTTTTTTAAAAAAAGAACAGTGTGCCAATCTAGAGTTTAGGGAACCCGTAATTCCAATACAGTTCTTCAAAAGGGAGATAAATTTGCATGTGAGTTAAGAATCCACAAGTTACTTTATTCTGATGCAAATGGAGACCACCTTTTTTGGAAACTAGCATAGCAAGCGGGTATCCCAAAGCAGACTTTTACCACGGAAATGCTAACTGCAGTCTCTGAACTCTAGGACCTCTGTCTAGCCCAAGTCATATTCAGTATTCTGATCCTGTATGTGAAATTGCATTTAGAGGAGGCGGTCACTGCTCTTTCACGGTTTGTAAAATGGTAGAGTAAGGCTGTGAAGAAGACTGTGTTTTCATCAACATCTTTAGGAAATCAGTGGGTTCCCATTCATTTGCTGCCTCGGGAACATAGAAGCAGCGTGCAACAGGATAGTCACAACTTGGCGCTTATGGCCTCATGGCCCAAATATGACACAAGGCAGCAAGGCTGAAAACCCCCGAGTGCCTTCCTCCCAAAAGCAAAAGGCAGCCATATTGAGTTGTCTTTACCAACTCTGAAAGAGTAGAACCTATTTCAGAGAAAAGTATGAAAACTCTTAGCACGCCTTTGTATGCGTGTAATTTTTTCATCTGTTGAGGAGAATGACCATTCCCATCCTTCCACAGGTAGGTAAGGGACAGGAACACATCCTGCCAAAGACACCCAGCCCTCTCCTCTCGGCATATCCCAGAGCAGCCTGAACCTCTGAGAGGGAACTTGTGCCAGGTTCAACACTCCTGCAGGGGTCACACGTTCAGGCCAACAGTCAGATCTTCCAGAATCTACTCCGCAAAGTTCCCATTTGGTATCGACTGCCTTTCTGGCCTAGGAGAGCTTTTGGACTGCAGGAGAGGCAGGGATGTGTTCACACACACAGTTAGAAAGGGCTTGATTCAAATGCACAGTCCTGTGTGTTTCTTGCAGTACTTTCATAGTGCTTAGATGTACTGCAAACACAGCCTGAAACCATGACAGAAGCTCTCCCCTCTGCATGGTCATGAGGAAGCGTGTGAGCACCTGGTCGGTTGCGGTACTGAACACAGTTCTTGGCCATCCAGCGCATTAGCCGGAGTACTGTTGCTGTGGGAGTCAGGGGTCTCACGTATGAGCGATGTGAGATCATTTAAGGGAGGAAACTTGAGGGCAAGCAGCCGTGAAAAGAAGGGGACATTTCTGCCCATTATTACATAGTTTTGGTTTTACTGTGCTCAAGATTTATGTCAACACTGAATATGACGCAGTGCCGCGAAGAGGTCATCTTAGTATAAGTCTAGGTGTAGCCAGTTGAGCTACTCTGATTACACATTCTAGCAGCTAAAATTGTAAGATGTGAGCAGTTGGAGAGCTTGTAGCATTTAGGAAGGAACTGAGCATTTACCATGTGGCGTCCAGGAACCTGATCGTGAACATCCTCATTGCACAGGCCTTTCTGACGGCCATCGGCGACAAGAACCGCAGGGCTGTGCTTGCCCTGGAGCACATGTTTGCACCCGTCCTGGACGGCGCTGTGTCCACTCTGCTGGGAGTGCTCATGCTTGCGGGATCTGAGTTCGACTTCATTGTCAGGTAAGCAGGCGTGTGCAAGGAGACATGTTTTAAAAATCATTGTTGTTAGCTCAGGTGATCTTTGTTGCTTATTTCCTTCTGTATCTGATAGATTGCAGCATCTCTTCATTGCGACCGCTTTCTTTTGAACTTCTTAACTTAGAGATACTCAGAGGTATAAAGACAAGCTCTCTTCTAGAGCTGTCTTGGGGAATATCTTCAAAACAGAAGACAGAGGGGTTTGGGGCTGGCTGCAAAGACAGCTTCGCAGCTTGAGGCCACAGATCACCCAATAGGTGGCCCGTTATTGGTGTCTCGGATTAGAAACATTGGCAGAAACAGATGCCAGATTTGACCTATGCCTCATCTCTTTCGAACTGTAGAAAGGAAAACTTAAAAATACCTGAAATTGTCACCTGATGTTATTCTTTTAAGAAGTGAAAATGATGTGTCCAGATTTCATGTTCGAGTCCCCACAATTAGGAAGCGTTTAGCATTGGGCTCTGGTGTCAGCTTTTGGGAATCTAAGCCTAGTTTGGATCTCAAGGCAAGTAATTTTCAGTTGATTTAATTAAGAATATGACTTAGTGAAATATAAAAGAACAGCGAGTTTTCCTTTTGAAAAGAAATTGAGAACTGCAGAGAAAGAAACCCCTTGCTTCGTTGAGCAGCCGTCATGGCTTTGTGAGGTAGCTGTTCTTGGATGGAACTCGGCTACCTTATGGAGAGCTAAAGCCAGAATCACCAGCAAGTAAAAGATAGTCCAGGATTAGAACCATGACAGGGCAGAACCAGATATGAGAAATGATTGGTTTGTTTGGCACGCTTCAGTACTGAGAGGTGTGTGTGTGTGTGCGCGCGCGCGTGCGTACACGCGCACACGCGCCAGAGAAAATGGGTTTCTTGTCTTCAAGTAAAAACGAGAGGGTTTCAGCTAAATTTTAGCCAAAGTTTTATTACGGGGAAAAGATGAGTCCATTGGTTGGCCTGTGGCATAGCTCACGGGGCAATTTGGCATCGTGGAGACCGCCTTCCTAGAATGAGTGCCAAGCTTGCTTGTTGTAGTTTTTGCATAGAGTGAATGGGGAAGTGGAATCGCTGTAGACCAGGGCTTCTCACACTGATGGGCTTAGGAATCACCTGAGGCTCTTTCAGTGCAGGGCAGATTTCCCGGGGCAGGTGGTGGGAGGTGACATCTCCAGCCACCTCCCTGCAGCGTCCGTGGAGCTGGACTTCTCAGCACTGACGACTGCTAAGCCAACAAGCCAGGTCCTAAATTCCTGTTTGCCGATACCAAATAGATAGTTGCCCAACTTAGTTAAATGTTTTGGTCTGTGTTTTATTTTAGTTCTTAGTTTGATCTTAGCTTTTCCTTTGTTCTTGGTATACGCTTTTTCAAGCACTAGCAAGTTATCTCTATAACACGAAAGCCCGATATCAAGTAAGAGTTTCTTTTGCATATTTACTTTCTCGTTTAATGCGAATATAACAAGCACCCTGTCAGTGCCATTTGCTTAACAGCAAATAATGGGGAGCCCCATATCCCTCTCTGTAGCTTAAGGTCTTTTAGGGGGAGAGACGAGTTCACGGGCCAAACCAGGGCAAATACAGGGTGTGCTGGGATCTCGTGAGTTAGAGGAGAGTCCCGCTCAGCCTTGTGGGGCTGAGGCTTGTGAGGAAATGTAGCCCGAATTAGATCCCCCAGCTGGGAACCTGGCGGCCAGAATCCCAGCGCGCTTCTGTCACCCAGGGTTGTTTCCGTCCAGAAGTATCAGGGTTCCTCTTTCAAGCACTTAAAAGGGCTTCCCATTTCCTAGAACAGGATGGATCAACCTGATAAAGGCCTCGCTGAGGTCAAATAAATGAGCGACACTGTATATGCTAAGCCGTCAGAAATCTAATTGATCTGTTTACGCTTCAGCTAGATGGATGGGATGCAAATGTCTTAATGCTGCTGCTGCTACCCGCCCCCGCCGAAAGTTCCAGCAGTTTGCAGTAGAGCAAGACATTGGCTGCTTGGTTTTTACTAACGCAGCTCAGAAATTTCTAGTGTTTACAATAGCTGCGAGGTATCTGTATTTTTATAGGGATTCTCTCCTCTTTCATCTGATGTCAAAACATATATAGACATGGCAGCATTGGCTGCCTGTTGCATTTTATGAACCAGAGGGCCATTAACAGATACCTTGCTCTCCCTCTTCCCAGAACATCCTGAGCCTCTCCCCCACCACAGCCCACTTCCATCAAAGTTGCCCCAGAAATCATTAGTTCCAGAGACCCATCCCTGCGTGGAGTCTGTGCCCTCCAGCCGTGCAGAGTGTCCGCCAGAGGCTGTCCCTGGCTGACAGGTTTACCTTGGTATTCATGAAGGATTCCAGACCTTAGCCCTCAATGGTGGGAAAGCAGAACTGCTTGTGCACTCTCCTCCTCTGCCATGGTGCTGTGGCCTTTATGTTTGAATTGGCTGACGCAAAACAAGAGTATTCAGAGATGCTAAATTGTTCAACAAAAGATTGGCCCGCAGAGCAGCCCCGCCATTGTGGAGCGCCCTCACCCAGCACAATGCCCCAGCTCCCACAGAATGGGCAGCATTTTCTTTGCAGAAAGCTGGTTCCTGTGTTCTAAAAAGGTTGCAATTGGAGCTATTTGGTAAAACTGGAACTCACAGAATTCTAGGCAGAAAGTTGTGATTAATGAAAGCCCAGGGAAAGCCTTACCTGATACGCTAGAGACTTAATTAGAGATTCTGCCGTAAGATGCAGAAGCATTTCACAGTGGATTAGCAGCCTGCAGAAGTGGGCTGCTTTTCCTCCTGGGCTAAATTGTTTAAATTCTACACCCTTCACTTCATTTGTTTGCTTCTGCTGGGTTTTCCTGAACGGGGCCCCTCGGCATTGTGTTTGTGCTTTCAGTCTGCCCTGCCATTCAGCTCCCATTCCATATTTTTGTGTTTGTGTAACACACTCATAAATAACATTACATGCCATCAGAGTTCAGCAAATTAACAGACTAATTTTTTTTTCTTCCCTTCACGAACTAACACTTTGGGTTGTGGAATGTAGTCCTCGGAGTCATAAGGTAGAGAAACAAAAACAAAACGCACCTTGTGTTGAATGTGCGCTGCAGTTGGATACCAGCCTTTTCAGTGGGGTGGGTTTTGTTAATTTCTGGCGCTGCCGTGCTGCCGTGCCTGGCACACGGAGGGGGCGCGATCTACCCTGCCACAGCGCGTGTTCCCGCCTCCTCTGCACCCCGCAGGTATTTCTTCGCTGTGCTGACGACCCTCACCATCCTCGGCGTTCTCAACGGGCTGGTTTTGCTTCCCGTGCTTTTGTCTTTCCTCGGACCGTATCCTGAGGTCAGTGACGACACACGGATGTCCCACGTGTAGGCCAGCTGAGTGCCGTGTTTCCTGTGCCAGTCTTCATTAGACGCTTAGGTGCATCCCCACCTGCTGATTGTTTTTCAGTAGACATCTCAAAGTGATGGCTTTTTCCCTCTTCATTGCACTAGCCTTGAGGGATATAGGGCTGGTGTGGTTTTGTTTCTCTAAATCACCTGATTGACAGCCTGAGTCTCACAGATTTATATACAGTAAGAGAAGACTTTCCCCTTGAGATGTACAATTGGACTTCACAAGGGTAAAAAGTACACATCCCTCCTTTCCAGTGTGTAGCAGAGGGCAGTTCTTCTGCTCCAGCTGCAGGACCTCAGGGTCCCAGGTGGTAGAGAAAGTAGGTTAATGCGGCACAGTGCGCAGGGTCCCAGGGCAGGGGACAGAGGCCCCTGAATAATACCGTGCTTTGAACTTTGAGTGTGGCCAGCAGGTAAATGAACAAGAACACTTTTAACGTGGAATCCCCTCAAATAGGTGTCTCCAGCCAACGGCTTGAACCGCCTGCCCACACCCTCCCCTGAGCCACCCCCCAGCGTGGTCCGGTTTGCCATGCCCCCCGGCCCCATGCACAGCGGGTCTGATTCCTCCGACTCAGAGTACAGCTCCCAGACGACAGTGTCAGGCCTCAGTGAGGAGCTTCGGCACTACGAGGCCCAGCCGGGCGTGGGAGGCCCTGTCCACCAGGTGATCGTGGAAGCCACAGAAAACCCCGTCTTTGCCCACTCTACTGTAAGTGACCCTGAGGAACAGGGGGAGGGGTCTTCCCACCCATGGTAGTGGGCCTGGTGGTCCAGCGGGGTTCCTGCCTACTCTAAGCAGCATGTCACACAGGCAGGTGGATACAGAGATAAAGTACAAGCTAGGTCAAATCATAGGAAATTGCCAATATTTCACCCTTTTTTAGCTCTAAAAATGCTGTCTTCCTGTGGTTTGATGTTATGAGAGATGAAAATCAAGGGGTAGGGGGCAGGGACCGGTAATGTCACTGTGCAAAGCAATGGCATCTGTCTTGTCCGGGGTGAGAACAGTTTGGGCTTGAAAGCCAGAGATAAAGCATTCCTTGCCTTTTTTTTTTCTTAAGGTGCATGTCATTTTAGAGTGACATTTTCTAAAACTGTAGTGGTATTTTTATTGCCAACAGAGGCAAGATTTTTTTCTTCTCTCATTCCTGTTAGGTTTCATTGCCCTTGATGCAACATTAATTATTATCGTCTAAATACTTTACCATAGCTTTTGTGGCTCCCAGCTCTTGTTCCAGGTGGCAGGAAGGAGCAGAGAGGCCGAGACCCACCCCTTATTTCTTAGCCTTTGGTGATTCATGAGGTCACCAGGAGCCTGGGAGCCCCTCGTCGGAGGCTCCAAGGGCCTGGGTCCTTTCCTCCGCCCTGTGCTCCCGGGATAGGCTCAGCCCCCCCAGGCCAGGAGCTCAGCACCAAAAACTCAAGGAAGGCTCTGAGGCTCATGTTGCTCCACTGAGGGCCCCCTGCCGTCCCTCCAGGAAATGGGTATTCCAGTCCCAGGCCAGAGCAGCCCTTCCGTGAAAGAGAGAAAGGCCAACCAAATAACCTAAATTGTCCTCCTCCTGCCCCCCGTGACGACGCCCGCTGAGCTGCAGTGTGAATCTGGTTTTGTTCAGCGGGAGCCTAAAAATAGGTACAAGCTGAACGACTTTGAAGTTGGTCACGGTCCTTTTGATTGATGTGGCCACTGTGTTGCTCTGTGCTTTGTATAGAGACGCAGAGACCAGATTCCTAACAATGAGATGGAGCGGGCTACCCACCACAGCCCTCTGCGGTGATGAAAATGCCCTCTCAGCTCTCCAGGACGGGAGCCACCGGCCACACGTGGCTGTGGAGCACTAGAAATGTGGCCGGGGCTACCAAGGAGCCGGATTTTGAATTTTAGTTCATTTAAACATAAGCAGCCACATGTCTACTGTTTGCCAGAGTAGGCAGAGGCAGTCCTGCTCGTGTCCTGCCCTCAGGCCAGCCAGGGCCGCACAGTTGGCAGCTTCAGGAGAAGGGCAGCTCGGGACCTGCAGGACTGAGCAGGGTGGGGAGTAGGTCGTGGGGGGCAGCAGCTTGGATGCTCTGCCCACAGCCCACATTCGTGGATAGCAGCAGCAGCGCCCAGCCAGCTGCGTCGGAGAAAGCCTGGAACCAGGATTCAAACAAGGCACTCCTCTGCCAGGTCCTGGAGGCTGGTAGAAGGATGGGCTTTTCTTCTGTGGGTCGAAGCCCCCTCTGGTTCCCAGGGTTGACTGAGCCTTTGGAGGGAGGTGTGGGAGCTGCAGGGGCCCATGCCCAGCCTAAGGCAGCACCCTGCCCACCCTTCTAACCCACCCTCACCCTCTGCAGGTGGTCCCTCCCGAATCCAGGCATCACCCACCCTCGAACCCACGACAGCAACCCCACCTGGACTCAGGGTCCCTGCCTCCAGGACGGCAAGGCCAGCAGCCCCGCAGGAACCCCCCCAGAGAAGGCTTGTGGCCACCCCCCTATAGACCGCGCAGAGACGCTTTTGAAATTTCTACTGAAGGGCATTCTGGCCCTAGCAATAGGGACCGCTGGGGCCCCCGCGGGACCCGCTCTCACAACCCTCGGAACCCAGCGTCCACTGCCATGGGCAGCTCCGTGCCCGGCTACTGCCAGCCCATCACCACTGTGACGGCTTCTGCCTCCGTGACTGTCGCCGTGCACCCGCCGCCTGTCCCTGGGCCTGGGCGGAACCCCCGAGGGGGGCTCTGCCCGGGCTACGAAGGCTACCCTGAGACTGACCACGGCCTGTTCGAGGACCCCCACGTGCCTTTCCACGTCCGGCGTGAGAGGAGGGATTCAAAGGTGGAAGTCATTGAGCTGCAGGACGTGGAGTGTGAGGAGAGGCCCCGGGGAAGCAGCTCCAACTGAGGTGCGTGCCACCAGTGTGGGCAGCTGAGGGACCCAGAGCCAGGCGGAGAGGAGGCAAGGCTCTCCTGGGGTTCTCGGCATCCCTGAGGGGGCCCCGACGCTCAGGCCCATCCTGTGCTGGACCCCAGTGACCTTTTATCCCAGGGCAGAGCCGACATGTTCAAGCTTTGTCATCCTTGGGGAGCCAGTCCAGCCCCACACTGGGTCTCTTCGCCCGCTGCTGACCTGCAGAGGGTCGGTGCAGCACCACAAGGACAGAGCAGCACCGCCCTTTACCTATTTGCCAGTCTTCCTTGGTCCCATGGGAACGCGTCTGTGTAAGCAGCCCCCCGGGATCCTCAGGCCCACACCCCACCCTCCTGATTGCTAGCGCCAAGATCACTGCTGCCTGCTTTTGTGCTTCATTGATATGGATCCGCGCACCTCTTAGTTCAGCTTCCTTTTTTGTTTCTTTTTAAAGGGTGATTCTGAAGCAAAGAGGCCAAAGATTGGAAACCCCCCGCCCCCACCTGTTTCCAGTACTGCTTGAAGAGAACTGCTTGGAGTTCCGGAAGACGCCCTGCGCCAGGATAGCAGTTCATTGTTACTGTAACCGATTGTATTATTTTGTGAAATATTTCTATAAATATTTAAGAGGTGTACACATGTGTAATATAGGAAGGAAGGGTGTAAAGTAGTATGATCTGGGGCTTGTCCACCCCTGCCCCAGAGTGCGGAGGCCGCAGTGGGGCCTCTCCGTATTTGTGCGTTGGGCTCTGTGCCACAACCAAGCTTCGTCAGTCTTAAATTTCAGCATATGTTGCTGCTGCTTAAATATTGTATAATTTACTTGTATAATTCTATGCAAATATTGCTTATGTAATAGGATTATTTTGTAAAGGTTTTTGTTTAAAATATTTTAAATTTGCATATCACAACCCTGTGGTAGAATGAAATGTTACTGTTAACTTTCAAACACGCTATGCGTGATAATTTTTTGTTTAATGAGCAGATATGAAGAAAGCACGTTAATCCTGGTGGCTTCTCTAGGTGTAGTTGAGTGCGGTCCTCTTGTTTGGCTGTGTGTGCGAACACGTGTGTGATTTCACCATGTACTGTACTGTGATTTTTTTTGTCTTGTTTTGTTTCTCTGTACTGTCTGTAACCCTTAGTAGGCTCTGACCTAGTCAGACGGGAAGCATCAGGATATTTTTGTATTACTTTGTGCTGGTGAGGGCTGGCCCTAAACATCTGCCCAGTCCTTTCCAATCTGCCCAGCAAAAGCAAGACTCTCCTCGTATCCACAGGGTCTCTCACGATCACTGGCGGCCATCCAGGACCCCAATTTGTGCTTCAGGAGAATAAGCTCCTTCTCATGGATCATTGTGATGGATGCTGGAACCTCAGGGCATGGGGCTCACATCAGTTCATCATCGTGGGTGTTAGAGAATTGGGTGACATGCCTAGTGGAGAGCCTTGGCTGGGCCATGAGAATATACTCTAAAAAGCATGCAGCGTTGAGCCCCTCTCACGACTAACACACACATGACCCGTCCCCCAACACCCCCAAATTCCAGAGTGGACGTGGCCCTCTCACAGGTAGAGAAACTTGCTCGGCTAATTCTTGGGCCACAGTCAACCCAGAAATGATGTTTGGAGCCCCTGGAGTTTAAACCCCCTTTCTTATATGGAGCCGCTGGTTGAGGCTTTCTGGATCTGTTTGTATCTTTCTTTAAAAAAACGGTGAGCATGCATTGTGGTGGTACGGGGGCAGGTGTTAGGTAGGATGTGACCTCCGGAGGGATTCTTCACACACACTTCCTAAGTAGATCCGAACACTGCCTCCATCCTCCCGTCATTAGTGCCCTTTCAGTGTGATGTGGGAGAGCGAGAGGATGGACATACCCACTGAAGGATGTTGGCAGGGGCAGGTCTCCCAACCAGGCACAGTTTTTAAAAGTTGCTTCTGTACTGGTTCTCTTCTGCTCTGAGGTGTGGGGTCCCTCACCTCTTAGCCAGAGACCAGCAAATGTCAGGGAAGCACCCAGTGTCAGCTCCCCATCCAAATCAATACCAGCGCCTTGTTAGAGATAAGAAGTCAGAGGAAAGGGCAGGGTTCCTGCAGGGCTGAAGCCTAAACTACTGTGAGGTGCTCACAAGTGGCAGCTCCTGTTATTCCCTCTTAAATTATGTGGGAAACCTTAACAGAAGGACATGGGCTCCCAGGAACACCCACAGTGTAGTCACCTCAGACCCTGATACTCACCACAAAACTCTAAGATGCTGATTGGGAGCTGCTTGTGGCTGCCAGGTGTATATGTGTGTGACTCTGCCGGGGACCCTGGCCACCTCCCTGCTGCTGTCGTGGTGCCTCTCTGTCGCACACACAGTCTGCCAACTTAACACCCATCTCTGCTCAGAAAACATGTCCTCCGTGGAAGAGGGATGATGCAAAATTCTGAAGTCGACTTCCTTCTGGCTCCCGGCGTGCCCTCCCTTCCTGAGCCCAGCTCATGGTGCACCGGAGCCTGTGTGGCCCCTGATTTCTGCACGGTGTAGAACTTTCTCTGATAGTCACGTTGGCAAAGGGAGAACTGGAGGGCTGGCAGGGAATTAGAATTTCTCTCTCTCTCTTTTAATAGTTTTATTTTGTCTGTCCTGTTTGTTCATTTGGATGTTTTAATTTTTTTTTAAAAAAAGAATTTTGCTGATATTTATAATTTTGTATCATAAGAATGTTTTCCTCTACAGTATTTGTCATGCCAGTTTATAACAAAAAAAATGCAGGGATTTTATTTCTATTGGAAACATTACAGCTATGTTTTACTTTTGGACAGAATTTTTATTTGTATAGAGTGCTTACTAATGTTAAATAGTTCAGAGTATATAACATTTACATTAAAGACTCATGGTAGGTTTTAGGGTAAGGAGTTTAAAGGAAATAAATATTCAAACTGGGTCTCATTGCCAATTTTGATGGAAATGAGTTTGTGTCATTTCAATTACAAAGATAAAAGTATGCCATATAATTTATTTATATGAAGATTTATTTTTGTAGTGTACATAGTAGTTATCAAGTCTTTTGACAGAAGTATATTTTTAAAGAATTTATATGTGATGAATCCATAATGTCCGGAACTTTGCTGAGACATGAGTGGGGCACAGTTTTCATTGTAAATTGCAGCAAGGAAAGAAAATGTTTAACAGTGTTCAGAGAGGGGTGAGAGCAGAGTGGATATTCATGCGATTGTGACGTGTTTATTAGTTACCACTGGTGACCTAGCATGCTTCTCATTGCAAACCTTGGAAGGTGAAAATGTACAAACTCTCTAAATATTAATGTTCAAACACTGATAGAAATTCTAACATGAATAAAAAATAATATAACTTGTTGGTTATATCTTTGTTTGTAGAATGCTTTTTTCTTTAAAATACTTGGGAAAGGCGGTTAGTGCTTGGAGCCATCATAAACTGTGGTTTCATCTTGCTGACCTTGTGATACTTCCTTTTTGTTCTAATAGAGTTTTAGGTGTTTCTCCTTTTTGTTTTGTATAAATAGTGGGTGCAAGCGTCGTTCTGTTACATGGATGTATCACCCAAATAGTGTGCATTGTACCCATTAAGTAATTTCTTATCACTCCACCCTATTTTCGCATTCTCAAGCAAGAAACTTCCTAAAGTAACCTTCAAAATTAGTCCTGTCATCTCTCTTAGCATACCAATTTCCCTTATGTGGTGCCTAATAATGAGGGAACATCAATAAAGCCAAATTCAAAGATGATTCTCATCAGTGCAGCTGTCATGCTTCTAAACAGTATCAGTCATCATATGGAACTGATTGAACCTGATACAGAACCTGGTAAGCAATGATTTCATCATAGGCTTGGAGAAAAATATGACCAGGAATATCACGCCCACGTGACAGCTGTGTAAGCAAGAAGAGGTGGGTCTGAACTCAAGGCCCACTTTGCCATGTGCATGGGCGAGCTGCAGAGGGGTCAGCGAACCACAGCCAGCCAGCCACGTCCTGTTGCACAGGTTTATGAGGGGACAGCCGAGGTGATTGCCACACATACTGTTGGTGGCTGCTCTTCTGCTGCGACAGCAGAGTTCAGTAGCTGCAACACAGACTCTGGTCTGCAGAGACTAAGATACTATCTGGCCCTAAGACACCTGTCAGTCCGTCTTCAGACAAGGTGACATAGGCCAGTGCTACTCAAGTGTGGTCCGTGAATCAGCCTGCCTTGGAAGCTTGCTAAGAAAACCGAATCCAACACCACCCCAGACCTACTAAATCAGAATCTCGGAGTGAGGCCCGGCAATCTGTGCTTTAACGAGCTGTCCTGGTGGCTGTGTTGCACCAGCAGAGGCCATCCCGAAATTCCTTCCAGCTGAGTGTGGCTGGGCTCTATAATTTGGCTTCAGCTCCTGGGCCGGTGTGGGCTGGATCTGGAAACGGCACAGAGATACCAACCCCGCTGTGTGGTCCCTCCGCAAAACACTGACTCTGCGGTGGGTTCCTCCGTGGGTGAGCCCAGGCCGGGAGCTTGGCTCTTACGTCTGGGAGTGCAGAGTCAGGAATTCCCTGTTTAGACCTGGGTGGAGAATGTGGGTTCCATTCCGAGAGGAGGGGGAGAGCCACACCAGGCCAGACCCCACTTCCACCCTTCCTTGGAGAGGGCTTCCCATCACCCACTTGACTGGTTTGGCAAGTCGCTTGAAACCCCAGAGCTTGTGTGTCCTCATCTGTAAATTAAAGACATAAATGTCCCTTGAAAACTTCTGAAGGGTGACAGCAGTAATGCTCGTGACAAGGTCTGGACCTCAGTGGCTGGCAGGAGCCATCTGAGTGAGAATCGGACAGCCCCGTCCTGAGGACCCCACTCTGAACCCCAGTTCAGCCACTGACTCTGCCTCAGGGTTCCCATTTTGAAGATGACAAGGACTCCCCATACAGAAACAATGGGCGCTGCTATGGGAATGGATCATGTTTACTGGGCCCCTCTTGGGAGGCATTTGAGATAGCACAGTAAACTCTGGCCAAGGAACAAGATGTTCAGGTAATACAACGTCCTCCTTAATACTACACATAACGGCTAATTTGGTTCATTTAAGCCACAGAGAATATGTTCTCCCTGAATCTGAGTATGGAAAATAGTGATCGCATTAACTGGAATGCAGATTGGGACAGGCTTTCCCCAAGACATGTTTAATACCACCAAATGACCATGTGCTGCTATCCGGTTTTTGTTCTGTATAAATGACACATAGCTAACTAGCTAACTTAGTTTTTTTTTAAATCAGGTTGGCCTAGGGAGAAGTTTTTAATCAGAGTTGTGTCCCGAAATCCACCCTATTTATTCAGGACTTAGGTAAACATAGAGCCCCCTTTTTTTTGGCACAACAGATGTATTTAACAGCTTTGTGAAAGCTGCATCCTGCTACATTTTGGCAACAGCACGTTGATGTAAAGGCAGGTGTTTCATTTTTGGTAACTGGTAACTGACCTCCCAAAAAGAGAAGTGGAAATGGTCTATTAATCATCCGAAAAGAATATCTGCCAAGTTCTAATTACTTTTAGTGAAGGCTGCACATAATGAGAACATGCCTTGAACATGAATCCGTTTAATCCTTTGCACTGTCTCGACGGAGGAGGCATGTCAGGCCCCATTTTCTGCACAGCTTCCCTGCCAGGAAATTCCAACCACTGCCCAGAATAATTCCATATTCTGGCCTGTTAGCAACACGGTGGGCCTCAGGAAGGGTGAACTGTAGAGATGACCCAAATCGAACTTGGTGCACGTGGGAAGCGCATACAGAAAGCGTGCAGCTTGTACACCACGCGCAGTGTGAGTATCACGGATTCCTGCCCACTCGGGGAGTTCCCTTTTCAGGGATAAAAGGAACAGGGCCTTTCAGGTGAGAGGCTGTAGAGAGAAGCAATTTTGTCAAGATGGTGTTTGCCCTGAGGATAAGTCAAACCAGCCCCCCGTCCCCGCCCCACAAACAGCGCCACGCTGCAGAGACAGCAACAGGCACAGCGCTAGCACCATCATGTGAGCACGTCTCACAGGTGACCCTGGAACAGCATGGGCTTGAAGTACATGGGTCCACCTATACACACATTTTCTTCCCCCTCTGCCAACCCTGAGACAGCAAGACCAACTCCTCCCCATTCCCCTGTTCCCTCCTCCCCGCCCCCTCCCTTTTTCTCCTTTTTCTCCCCCCTCTCACCTTCCTTCTCCTCCTTTTCCCCCTTCTCTTCCTCCTCCCCGCATCCTCCTCCTCCATAGCTAATCAACGTGGAGACCACGACGATGAAGACCTTTATGATGCTCCAGTTTCACCTAATGAAGAGTAAATATGTTGTGTCTCTTCCTTATGAGTTTCTTCATAACATTTTCTTTCATCTAGCTTTAAGTATGTAGGCGAGGCAAGGTGGCTCATTCCTGTAATCCCAGCACTTTGAGAGGCCAAGGCTGGCAGATCACCTGAGGTCGGAAGTTCAAGACCAGCCTGACCAACATGGAGAAACCTCGTCTCTACTAAAAATACAAAATTAGCCGGGCGTGGTGGCACGCGACTGTAATCCCAGCTACTTGGGAGGCTGAGGCAGGAGAATTGCTTGAACCCAGGAGGCAGAGGTTTTGGTGAGCCAGGATCCCACTATTGCACTCCCGACTGGGCAACACAAGCAAAACTCCAACTCAAAAAAATAATAATAATAAGTATGTAATACACGTAATATAGAAAGCATATGTTAGTTGCAGTATTATGGGTAAAGCTTCTGGTTTGCAGCAGGCTACTGCAGTTATGTCTTTGAGTCAGAAGTCACACACGAATTTTCAACGGCTGGGCGATCAGCGCCCCTAATTCTCAAGGTATTCAAGAGTCCATGGTGGATCCCATGTTCCTGGAGAGTGTTGTCTTAGTTCATTTGCTTCCCATCCGCAGGGCTTGAGGCTGAGGATACAGGAATGTGACGTAAGCTACCAACAAGGCAAATCGTAAAGTCAAAGAAGAAAGCAAGCACAGAAATACCCAAGTGCCCAGCACCACCTCTCAGGACAAACACCATCTTGACAAAACTGGGTCTCCCTACAGCCTCTCACCCGAAGGGCCCTGTTCCTTTTGTCCCCGCAAAAGGGAATTCCCACAGAGTAGGCAGGAATCAGGGATAATAACACCACCTCGCGATGTAGAAATGGACAACAGCTTGTACTGCTGTGGAAAGGCGGGTGGTAGCTAATAACCTGTTTTATTTTTATGAAGAAAAAACCCCGGCGAGGCGGTTGGCTGCCCCACGCCGAGCTGCCAGCCCTGGGGCCCGCTCCTCGGGCTGCTCGGGCCGGTCTCCCGCGGCAGCCGCCTGGGACGACCTGCCCTCTCTGTGCTGCCGCGTGGGCACCTTTTGCGAAAGGATCTTAAGAGCTGGCGGTCCAAGGGCCCCTCACTGCCCGTGGCCGCTCCCTCTTCCTCTTCGCTGAGATGGACAGATGCCCCCAGGCCTGATGGAAGTCCTGCGGCCTTTCCTGGGCTCCTCCAGGGTTGTATACGGGACCGCGATCGCAAAGCCAACTTCATCTTCATCAGCGACACGGGTGGCACTGGAGGCTGGCGCAGCCGCCCGGACCGCGAGCACATCCTCCGCAGGAGCTGCAGCCGGTCAGCCCGCTCCGTGGCTTCTCGCGCGCGGGCATCACGGACGAGGAGCGCCTTCTGGACGCAGTGGTGCCCGCCCGCTCCAGCGGCACCGGGTCCGGCACTGCGTGCCCAACGAGCTGGCCCAGCTGCGCCTGGAGCCAAGCGATGAGGTCGTGCAGGCTGTGCTGGACAGCACCACCTTCTTCCCTGAGGATGAGCAGCGCTTCTCCAGCGGCTGCAGGACCGTGGCCCCCCGAATCGCCTCTCCTCTGACTCGCCAGCTGGTGTCCTTGTCCTCCCCTCGTGGCCAGGCCTTGTAGGAAAGGCCTGGGGCCTCTGTCACAGGGACCCAGAGCACCAAGTGAGATGAAGAGAGTGTCGGCTAGGCCACGGGACAGACGGCTGGGAAGGGCCCTGGCCACTAAACTGGCTCGAGAGCATCTTGGCCGCTGCCACCTACCCCAGGGAAACCCCTGGGCACCCCAGAACCTCTCTGAGCCTTGACCTCCCCCTGTAACCTGAACCTTCTTACTGTGAATTACAGCTCAGGGACTGGCTCATGGCGGAGCTCCCTCCTCCGTCGGCCTCCTCGGTCAGGCACCATAACCCCTCCCCGCCGCCCCGCACCCTGTGTCTGCATCATCAAGCCAGGTGGAGACCTCTCCGTTTCCAGAAATGGAGGGACTCAAGCTACCACTCGGGCCTGGTTTTAGAAATTTTGAGTTTTATAAAAGAAGAGAACAAGTATAATAAACTCGGCTGTGGGACCAGAAAAGAAAAATCCTGTAGTTGGAGAGGGAGTGAGGAGCAAGTTCTAACTGGTGAGTTATGTAATAATGAGGAGCGCAGCCTGAAGTCCGAGTCAGGACGCCAAAGAACCCTGTTGGTAATTGCCCACCTCCGGCAGCAGCAGCGGTCAGTGGACTTGTGCTGAGAGCCTGTGTGGCAGCAAGGAGAGAGGAGAAGCAAGACAAGGCGGAAACAGAGAACACCAGCGGGCTCTCGGCTGTGGATTAAGGGCCAAAGCAAAACTATCTGTCGGCAGGGACGGGGTCAGCCACCCAGAAAGTGAGGCCCGTACTGGGGAAAAGACCAAGGTACCACCCAAACCAGGGAAAGGCCATTGAAATTAGGGAAAAGGTATGAAAAAAAAGATAAAATGGAAGAGTGTCAAGAGGCAGTCAAAGACCTTCTCCTTCAAAAAAATCCATGGACTGCAAGAGCAGTGGCCAGCCCCTAATACTTGTATTGTGACTGTGCCAACATGTCCACAGGCATACTTGGCCCTTCTGTTAATAGACACTTTTGCTATTCCCACAGAGCTTCCACTTACATGGCGGCATGTAGATGCCCATGAATCATGGAAGCTCGTCATGAATCATGGAAGCTCATCATAAGCTGTAAGAGACCTTTGCATCTTGTATCCAGGAAGCCCGGAGAAGTGATATCACATGTCCAGTGTTAGACAACAGCCCAGCCATTGGGTCAGATTGAGAACCTGGATCTCTGGGGTCCAGACCGATGCTCTTTTTCTCTCTTAGTGTCTTCGTTTTTCTCCCCGTTTTTTTCATGTTGCTAAGTCCAACAGTATGGTGACTGCTGTGTATACAACGACTCTAAGAAGAGTTTCCAAGCCTCTCAGCCATCCATGTTTGCATGCAGCATCACGTGCAGATGGTGTATGTTTGCTCTAAAGGCAAACAGCTGCAGTGGAGGAAGCAATTAGCAAATTTCTGAATTATCCTTCTGATTCCACTTAAATTCCAAAAGCTAATTGGCCAAAATGTTCCTCCTTAATTAGAAGCAATTAATATGTGAAACTAGGTTTGCATTTCACAGGAGAGTTTGCATTTCACAATTGAAATCGCATAGTTCATTTACTAATGGTCTCTAATGGCCGGTAATCATAAGGCACACACAATTAAGGTGGGATTTTCAAAGTGTAAGTATGGAAGCCTGAATGTATGAATTATTCTTCTGCTGCTGACAACATAGCCAGTATCCACTTTGGGCTGTAAAGCACACATCATGCATGCGCACACTTGCCCAAACACAACCACAAGCATAGGCAGCCCTGACCTGTCAACTTTGACCCCTTCTGAATTCCCTCCTCTCTACTCTCACTTCCTTTCCCTGGGAAAGCTTGGCCTCTCTCCCTGACTCCACCAAGACACCCACCCTCAGCACTAATGCCAGTGGAAACCTATCCATGATGAAAATGCTGATCCTTAGACCCCATCTTGGGTAGCAGTAATAACAGTAACCAAAGACACCGTTTCCTGCTCAATATGTGCCATGCTATAGCTTATCTCACTAGACAATCCCAGCCAATAAGATGTTAGCAGAGACTAGGAATGATCAGGAAAGAGCGCGAACATGCAGGAGGAAATACAAAAGATGAGAAAGACATGGGGCAGGGCGGGGAGGATGAGAAGGCATTATGGAGGTGAATTAAGAAGGACAGACTTTCAAAAGGGCGGCACTGGAGTTTTAGAAGAAATCAGCAGAGTTGACGCGAAGACAGACATTTCTCACTATACACCCAAGTGATTTTTCTGAGAAAGACAGTGTTCTAAAGTGAAAGTAGAAAGATGGCTCATGAAAAAGCAGTGTCTTTGTTTTATGTATTGGTGTTTTCCACTATATTCTTCTCATTGTCCAAAATCAAAGCATGATAGATGTGTTTAGAGGAGGGTCCACAAACTATGGCCCGCAGGCCGAATCTGTACCCAACTTGTTTTGGTAAATAAAGCTTGCGCAACACGGTATGCCTATTTATCTATGTCTCGTCTAGGGCTGCCTTTGTGCTTTAACGGCAGAGTTAAGTGGTTGCAACAGAAACCAAATGGTCTATGAAGCCTAAAACACTTACTATCACGTCCTTTAAAGTAAGAGTTTGCCATCCGTGATCTGGAGCATAGTGTCTCCACACCAAGCCAAGTAGCCGCCTTTAGCCCCTGTACAGACAGGCAGTGCTGTTTCTTGTTATTCCTCAAACACACCGGGCACTGTTCTGCCTCAGGCCATTTGCACTTACACCGGGCA
>NW_022437098.1:1115110-1134627 GCF_009761245.1 Sapajus apella | reverse complement strand
CCGGGCACTGTTCTGCCTCAGGCCATTTGCACTTACGCTTTCCTGCACCTGTAATATTAGTCTCCCAGACAGACACGTGGCTCATTCTCTCATGAAATTCAAGTCTTTGTAGAAATAGCACCTTCTCACTGGGACCCTGACCACCCAGCTTAAAATTGCAAATCCAATCCCCACCCCACCCAACATATCCTCTCTCCCTTTACTACTTAATTTTCTCCACAGCATTTATTATTATGTAACTTTTTTTTTTCTGAGACAGAGTCTTGCTCCATTGCCCAGGCTGGAGTGCAGTAGTGTGATCTCAGCTCAGCACAACCTCCACCTCCCAGGTTCAAGTGATTCTCCTGCCTCAGCCTCCTGAGTAGCAGGGATTACAGGCACCTGCCACTACACCCAGCTAATTTTTTCTTTCATATTTTTAGTAGAGATGGGGTTTCACCATGTTGGTCAGGCTGGTCTTGAACTCCTGATCTTGTGATCCGCCCACTTCGGCCTCCCAAAGTGCTGGGAATACAGGAGTGAGCCACTATGCCCGGCTCTAACATCTTTTATATTTTTGCCAATGTATTTGTTTATCTTTCTTATGCTACTAAAATAATGTCAGCTCCTGGAAGATAGGGATTTTTTACTATTGTATCCACTACTTCTCGGCGCCTAGAACATAGTACTCTCAGTTTAGTAAAGTATTGGTTTTTTTAAATATGCATCTACAGTATTACTCCTTGTCACAGATGAGAAATCTAAACCGTATGAGGCTACATGACTTCCTAGAGATTACAGTGCTAGTAAGGGGAAAGGCAGCCATGGGTTCCAGAACTTGCAGGCTAAAGGATCGCCGATGGGAACGGATCGGAGCTACTGGTTTCTTCCACTGCTTGCTCAGGCTGAAGCTAGCTCAGAGCATAGCACCTGCCTAGACCCAGGCACCATGCTAGGTTCTGTGCAGGATACAAAGATGATAATGACAGATCCTCACAAAAAGAACCTTAAAATCGGCCGGGCGTGGTGACTCAAGCCTGTAATCCCAGCACTTTGGGAGGCCGAGGAGGGTGGATCACGAGGTCAAGAGATCGAGACCATCCTGGTCAACATGGAGAAACCCCGTCTCTACTAAAAATACAAAACATTAGCTGGGCATGGTGGTGCGTGCCTGTAATCCCAGCTACTCAGGAGGCTGAGGCAGGAGAATTGCCTGAACCCAGGAGGCGGAGGTTGCGGTGAGCCGAGATTGCGCCATTGCACTCCAGCCTGGGTAACATGAGTGAAACTCCGTCTCAAAAAAAAAAAAAAAAAAAGAACCTTAAAATCTACCTCTTTCTAGCTCTATAAATATACATCATATATAAAACATAAAGACACATATGTGCATTCTTATTTTGTTTGCTTTATTTTTTATTATGAAAAAAAAATTTTTTTTGAGACAGAGTCTCGCTCTGTCACCCAGGATGGAGTGCAGTGGCACGATATCTGCTTATAACCTCCACCTCCCGGGTTCAAGTGATTCTCCTGACTCGGCCTCCCAAGTAGCTGGGACTACAGGTGTCCACCACCATGCCCAGCTAATTTTTTTGTATTTTTAGTAGAGATGGGGTTTCATTGTGTTAGCCAGCATGGTCTCGATCTCCTGACCTCATGATCTGCCGGTCTCGGCCTCCAAAAGTGCTGGGATTACAGGCGTGAGCCACTGCACCTGGCTTATTATGAAAAAATGTAAAACACACAAGCAGCATAGAATAATGAAGCCCCTGTGTCTGCCACCTAGTTCTGATGATTAGTAACAATAATACTGTTTTATTGGTCTCCCTTGACTTTTTGGTTATTTGCTGGAGTATTTTAATGCAAATTCCAGAGAGCACCACTTCACCTGCAGTAATTTCAGTATGTATCCCAAACAGAGAAGGACTTTTTTAAAAACTTGATCACCCACTATTATTACTGCAAACATAATTAACAGTAATTCCTTCACATCATGTAATATCCAATTCATACTCAAATCCCCCCAATTGTCCCAAAGATGTCCTTGTGTGTGAATTATTTTCTCCTGTTTCTTGATATGATTAATTCTTTCTTTTTTTTGAGACAGGGTCTCTCTCTGTGACACAGGCTGGAGTGCAGTGGCATGATCTTGGCTCACCGCAACCTTTGTCTCCCAGGTTCAAGTGATTCTTGTGCCTCAACCTCCCGAGTAGCTGGGACTACAGGCATGCCTATCACACTCAGCTAATTTTTGCAATTTTAGTAGAGACGAGGTTTTGCCATTTGGCCAGGCTGGTGCTGAACTCCTGGCTTCAAGTCATCTGCCCACCTTAACCTCCCAAAATGCTGGGATTACAGGCGTGAGCCACCGTGCCGGTTTATTAGAGTATTTATATAATAAACCTGTCTTGTTTCATTTTGAAACAGAAAAGCTCTAATTTTTTATGTTCTAAAGAAATGTGTAAGACAAATAAAGGTAAATGCACAACTAAATGTTATAATATGTAATATGATGCATTATTTTATTTGTTTTTTATAGAGATGTGGGTCTCACTATGTTGCTTAGCTGGTCTCAAAACTCCTGAGCTCCAGTGATCCTCCTGCCTTGGCCTCCCAGAGTGCTGGGATTACAGGAGTGAGCCACCATGCCCAGACTACGATGCATAATTTTTAAGAAGGAGTACATTAGGTACAATGAGACTCAAAGGGATGGATGGATCAGAAAAGATATCCTGGAAGACGTGGCATTTGAATTTGGCCTTGGAAGCTAGGATTTCGACAGATAGAAATTGTGGGAAGGACATTATCAGCAGGAGAAAGAGCTAGAGCTGAGTCCCAGAGGATAAGAAAATAGAGGTGGCATGGCTTGGTGGCTCACGCCTGTCATCCCAGCACCTTGGGAGGCTGAGGCAGGTGGATCACCTGGGGTCAGAAGTTTGAGATCAGACTGGTCAACCAGGCAAAATCCTGTCTCTACTGAAAATACAAAAATTAGCCAGGCGTGGTGGTGCGCACCTGTAATCTCTGCTACTCGGGAGGCTGAGACAGGAGAATCGCTTGAACTAGGGAGGTGGAGGCTGCAGTGAGCCGAGATTGCACCACTGCACTCCAGCCTGAGCGACAGAGCTAGGCTCCGTCTCAAAAAAAAAAAAGGTAGAAGTGCGTCTGAAAACAAACAGCCCATTTTGCAGGAGCAGATCCCACCACCCATGAGCTGTGGCTTGGAGTGTGGTTCTAGGACTGGAGGTTTCAGTGCCAAGTGAAAAACTGCTACAAATGCAAACACATAGGCCCCGCCCCCAGCCCCCGCCAAGTCAGAATTTCTGGGTTGGAGGCCCAGAAATCTGGGTTTCCATTAGCCTTCCAGGAGATTTCTTAGTCTTCTGGAAGTTAAGAAGTGCTCCATGTAAGGTGCACTGGAAAAAGGAGACCTTCAAGGCTAAACTGAAGACAATGGCAGTTATCTGTTTGCAAAGCAGTCTCACCCTCTCAAAGACTGTTGAACAGACACCTGGCTGTACCTGTGACTTAGAGCACTGCCAGATGGCTGAGAGGCGCAGAAAGAGAACCCTGAGGCGGGAAGATCATAGGAACCTTTTATAGTGGTTGCAAAATGGAAACATAGAAGCAACCTGTTGTTCTTCATAAACATGTTTCCCAACATCCATTCACTATTCGGTCCCCGTAACCTAATTTCCTTCTAGAAGAGCCATCCCATTTCCCACTCTCAGCCTATTTGGTTCAGACAGTGCTGCCTTCATCCCAGGGGCCGGGGTTGGTCATGTGGCTCAAACTATCCAATAGGAGCATCACATTCTCTTGGCCACCATTATTGGTTTGAGGATAAGAGCATGAGCCAGTCAGAATGTGTTACATTTTGTGAAGCTTTGTCTGATACATAAGATGTGCTTTTCCATGGGTCTTTAGAAATCTGCAGCCTTCTTAAGGGAATTGAGGGTAGGGGGTGCTTTTCTGAGAAAGGAATTAATACAGCAGAAAACAGAGTCAATGAAGAAGAGGGAGAAGTCAACTCTGGTTACATCATTTGAACCCTAGGTCAAGTTGTACCTAAGCTAAATCTATTCCTACTTAACCTTTCTTTCTAACAGGCCTTTGTGCTCAGGCCAATTGGAATAAGATTTTTTGTCCTGATTGACCCAAACTCAGGCATGGCTCCGGACTTGATAAGGGAGTCACAGACTCGTAAGATGTTGGCAAACTTTGGACTATGATTCGGAGAAGAGAGGGAAAGTCACAGGCAATTAACAGTGTTGCAGGACACATTTCATGAGAAGCAGACCGTGAGAGGGAGCGTTGTGTGCAGGAAGAGCATTCGGGGGTGGCCCCAGGTCAGTGCCTATGGAGGAGTGAGGAAGCCAAAGTGCCCTGCGCTGAGCCTGCGCGGAGCTGAGATGCCCTTTGGAGTTGGCTCAGGTTAGGGCAAAGAGGCCAGAGCCTCATGCCCTCACATGGACCGGTCATGAATGCAGGCGGCCACCAGGGGACATGATCTTGAGCCAGGCGTCTCTCTTCCATCCAGTGCAACTCTCAAAGACGGATTCAACTGAGCCATTGGCCAGCGCACTCCCACAGCCGGGGGACAGAGGGACAGAGTGCTGAATCAGGGTGTGGATGGAGTGGCAGGGTGCTCAGGACGCCCAGGTTCCCAGCCAGGAAGAGCAGCTGTGAGGACACTGAGCCCTGCAGCTGGAATGAGAAAGTGGGAGGAGCAGATGGCATCAGACAGAGGACAGATTTCATTCTGAGCTGCTGGCATTTAAACACTGGAGAAGGTGTCAACCTGGGATCCGCGGGAATAGAAACCACAGTGGATGAACCCTGGCCCGAAGAGAGCGCAGACAGACAGTGGGGAGCTCCCAGCTCAGGGAGCAGAGGGAAGAAAAGGAACCCATGAAGGGGAGGAAAGAGCAGCTAAAGAGGCAGCGGAGGCCGGGCGCGGTGGCTCAGCCTGCAATCCCAGCACTTTGGGAGGCCGGGACGGGCGGATCACGAGGTCATGAGATCAAGGCCATCCTGGCTAACATGGTGAAACCCCATCTCTGAAAAAAAAAAAAAAAAAAAAGGCAGTGGAAGCCAGGCGGTGTTGCCAGGTGATAACAATATAAATAACAAACGCTTATAGACTGTTGACCGTGTGCCGAACAGTATTAACTGCAGAATGTTATTCTACATTCTTAGCTTGTATTCTTAGCTTGTATTATTTCTCCATAGAAAACAAAGGAGGTGACGGCCAGTGAGTGGGGTGGGATAATCTGCTGTAAGCAGTTAAATTAGGGAAGCATCTGGACTCTGCTTGTAAGATAGGTATTTGCTGACTAAAACATAAAAGTCATGAAAAAAGAGTTGCTGTGTTTGCTGAAGAATTGTATCCCGACTCTCTTCGTTCCTATTCCGTTAACAGCTTTATTGGGTTATCATTCACATGCCATACAATTCACCCATGTAAAGCATATTATAATTCAGTGGTTTCTATTATATTCACAGAGTTGTGGTACCATCACCATAGTCAATTTTAGGACAATTTTGTCACCTCCAAAAACAACTCCATAACCCTGTAGCACTCACTCCCCTACTGTCCGCCACACTGGTCCTCGTCCACGTGAACCTACTTTCTGCCCTGCTTTGGATATTTCCTAGGAATGCGGTCTTATAGTATGCAAGCTCTTACGTCTGGCTTTGTTCTAGTACAATGTTTTTCAAGGTTCATCCATGGGATAGCATAAATCAACATTTGATTCCTTTTTTATGTCCAAATCATATTCCATTGTGTGGCTATCCACATTCTGTTTGTCTTTCATCAGTTCATGAACATGGGGATGATGTCTGCCTTTTGATTATTATGAACGATACTGCTGTGAACATTTGCGCCAAGGTTTTCTTGAACACTTGCTTTCCATTTTCTTAGGTGTAACCTAGGAGTGGAGTTGCTGGGTCTCTGGCCTTCTGAGACGTCACCGACCTCTTTTCTGCAGTGCCAGCACCATTTTATCTCCCCACCAGCAGTGTGAGCTGTTCTGATTCCCCACAGCCATACCACACGGAATGCACCCAATCTCATCTGAGCTTGGAAGCTAAGCAGGGTCGGGGCTGGTTAGTACTTGGATGGGAGACTGCCTGGGAATATAGGGTGCTGTAGGTTTTTTAAAAAATATAAAAAATTTAAAAAAAGAGTGTTCTGATTTCCCCATGTCCTCACCAATATGTGTGATTGTCTGAATGCTTATTCTAGCCATCCTAATACGGATGAAGTAGTATCTCGTTGTGATTTTTGGGGGTTCCTTGTACATTAGACTGAACTTGGTTGTGCTGACATTAAACTCATGTGCACAGAGGTGGATGCACACACATCCTACATGGGGAAGCAAGCTCGGGGGACGAACCAGGGTGGTACCTTGGGAACGCCCAGCTCTGAAAGAGGAGAGGCACACAGGAGGAACAGAAGTGTCTGGTGTCTATAAGAACAGGGCGAGAATAAAGCCAAGCACTGACCATCCTAAGGAATGACCTGACCCTTGACCTTCCATTTCAGCCGTGCAATGACATTCTCCATTTGGTTCTCAAAGTGGCCGGGGATTTAGTCCACCCCATGTTCCACTCCCACCCATTGCCACTTGTTCTGGGGGATGAGGTGAGGAAGAAGGAGCAAGATGGGTCCTTTGATCCCAATTAACATGCACGTTTTGCTTCCAAAGCTTATAATATGCAACTTATGCCAAAATCTAAGTTGGACTCAACTTAACCAGCAGATGCCAAAGTCTTCTTGGGACTGTAAGAAAACAGACGATGCATAGACCTGTGTCACAGATGATTAAATAATCCTAACAGGCAGATTGGGGCAGGCTTCAGGAAAGGGTCAGCAGAGCCTAGAAAGTCAGAGGCAGGAAGCATCACTGTGGGCTGCAAGGACCATCTGGGTATTTCTGTTGGGGGGAGGGCTGGTTTCTGAGACGACCTCTCTGGCAGGACTGAAGCCACCTTAAGAATAAAGGTTTAGGAGAAGATGAGAACAGAGACAGTGTCTCAAATAGATCTTTGCCAAGGACTGTGCTTTACATTCATTCTCTATGTAACCTTTAGAGCAGGCCTGTGTGCCAGACATGAAGTGTCAATTTGCAGTCCAAGAAACTAAGGCTCAGAGAGGGTATCAGTTATGGTTCAACCAGAGAAACAGAGCCAGTAGAAGAGATGAGAAATATATAGAGAGACAGATAGATGATAGATGACAGATAGATGACAGATGATAGATAGATAGATAGATAGATAGATAGATAGATAGATAGATAGATAGACAGATAGATAGATTTATTACCAAAAACATTGGTTTGTGCAAGTCTTGGGTCGTCCTCAGGACAGACAGTCAGGAAGGGGACATCATGAGCAGGCTGGAACCCCACAGGCATGAGCTGAAGCTTCTTATTTATAGAGAATCTCTAAACATAGGAAATCCTATACTTTATTTTAAAGGTCTTCTAACTGATTAGGTCAGGCTCACCTATAATAGCGTCCTTTTTGGTCAGCTTAAAGGGGATTAATTGGGGACTTTATTTACATTTGTAAAATACCTTCACAGCCGCACCCACGTTAGTGTTTGAGGGAATGCCTGGGAGAAGGTGCATGCATGCTACAAAATGGCCACGGCTTCCCATCTGTCCTCCAATTCTCCAAAAAGAAAATCTCTTGCAGCCCGTCCTATCCAGAAACATACTCAAAAGAGAATGCTGGGGTTTGTAGCTGAGCCTAGCCCAGGTAACACATCAGAAGCCATCACCGTCACAGACCACAGAGAGGTTAAGGAACCCCGTTGGTCAGGATTCCATTACAAGGAATAGATTTCACTTTCCCTAGTTTAAGCAAAAATATTTATTACACGGTAATGAATGGTTTACAGAATTATTGAGAAGGCTGGAGGGAAAACTGTGGGCTGAGCTTTCAGAAGCTATGCCAATACCACAGCAGCAGACTACCGAGAGTGTTTCTGCCTCTTTTAAGATCAAGAAGCTGCCAGTCAAACTGGAAAGTCCTTGACAGCTCCTGAACCAAGCCACCAAAACCATGCTTCCCAGGAGAAATACCAGTAGCAACACAAAAGTGGCCTCGTGCTCATTTCTGCTTTCTGCTTTCTTTGACCTCAGCAAACGGGTAGAACCTAAACACTAGGTCCTAACTCCTAGCTGCAAGGGAGTCTCGGAAATGATTTCAGTTTTTCATCTCTGAGATACAAGATGAATGGACACACAGCATCAATCCACTGCAGTAATATTCTCCAGGTCCTTCTGCCACGAAAACATGAAGTCAGGATTCAAACCCAGGTCATGCTCTTCTTGACCCCCAGAGTACACTTTGTCCCATGATCTGGAATGGCCTTTCTTACCTTGCCACGCTGGGGGCTTCTCTCAGTCTGTCTGGGCTGCTACAAAATACCACAAACTGGGTAGCTTCCCAACAAAGACATTTGTTTCTCATGGTTCTGGAGGCTCAGAAGTCCAAGATCAAGGTGCCAGCAGGTTCAGTGTCTGGGGAGGACCTGATTCCTGGCTCATAGATGGCCCCTTCTCAATGCACCTTCCTAAGGTAGAAGGGGCAAGGCAGCTCCCCAGGGCCTCTTTTATAAGGGCACTAATCTGATTCATGAGGCCCTCCCAAAGATCTTACCTCCCAATACCATCACACTGGTGATTAGGCTTAACATGTGATCTAGGGGGAAACAGCTCACATCATGGCAGGCCTCTTTCTTGCAAGTATTTCTGGTCTCTACTAAGTTTGCATTTCCTGGCAAATCTACAGTTTTCATTCTTGTCATCAGCTGCAGAATATTCTGAAATAGTCCATACGGGAGGAAATGAAAATGATCAGCTGTGTCTCAAGCCCATCTGCATCCCCTCAGGATTGGGAAGGCTGCAGTGTGTACAGTCCACTTTCTTACCAAGCCAGTCATGCCAAAATGCTTCTGTTTATGGACGTGTACAAAGCAGCAACTGGGCAATTCAGCCTAGTGCTCTCAGGGACCCCTGGAAACATAAGAAGTCTTGGGAAAAAAAAAAAAAAAAAAAAACCTATGGCCACGATAATAGAAAGTACCTGAAGTGAAAACCCAGACTTGCTTGAGTCTTCTCTTTATGTCTTAGTCTCAAACCCCCAAATTCCTAAATAAGTCCCAGCGAACAAACCTGGGCAGCTTCTGGGCAGGCACATCAGTGCCGCAGCATCATGCTCTCAAAGGAGCCCAGACAGTTACGGAGGGTCAGTTCCTGAATGAAGAAAGACCTACATGAGTCAGTGATAACTCCTTCACACCGGGAGGAACCTGGAAATCAACAGTTTAAAGGCTCTCAAGAGAATGAAATTCACATTCCTGGCAAATGTCCCTGTATTAGTCAGTTCTCACGCTGCTATGGAGAACTACCTGAGGCCGGGTAATTTATGAAGAAAGAGATTTGATTGACTCACGGTTCCACAGCCTGTACAGGAGTCATGGCTGGGGAGGCCTCGGGAGACTTATAATCATGGTGGAAGGCGAAGGGGAAGCATGTACATATTCACACGGCTGGAGAAGGACAAAGAAAGCAAAGAGGAAGGTGCCAGAACCTTTAAACAACCAGATCTTATGAGAACTCACTATCATAAAAACGGCAAGGAAGAAATCTGCTCCCATGATCCTATCATCTCCCACCAGGCCCTTCTTCTAACATACAGAATACAATTCAACATACGATTTGGGCAGGGACAGATCCAAACCATTTCAGTTCCTAATAGCAAAGATTCGGGTACATGATGCAAGACTGCAAAATTTATAAATCCAAATAAATGGATTTTTCTGACACAATTGTACAACTTCTTTGCAGGGAGGCATTCCCACAGTAAACCTTAGTTTAAGGAAAACCACCTTTCCTTGGGTGTGTCATTATGTAAACACCAAACATTTGTGTTCAGCTGTATACATCTAAGGGTGGCATAGAAAAATCTGTATACAGATTTATTTGTGACAATGTATCTAGAAAATAAAAAAAAATCCTTGTGGATCTGCAGAGACCATATATTTACTGACACTGAAAAATGTTCATGACCTATTATCAATGAAAAACTGGATTATCCATAAAAACAGGCACATTATAATCCTGTTTCTGAAAAACAAAATATATCTTTCTATAAGAGTAGAGGCAGGCAAGGCACTGTGGCTCACACCTGTAATCCCAGCACTTTGGGAGGCCAAGGCAGTTGGATCACCTGAGGTCAGGATTTTGAGACCAGCTTGGCCAACATGGTGAAACCCTGCCTCTACTAAAAATACAAAAATTGGCTGGGTACGGTGGCAAGAACCTGCAGTCCCAGCTATTTGGGAGACTGAGGCAGGAGAATCGCCTGAACCTGGGAGGTGGAGGCTGCAGTGAGCCGAGATGGTGAGACTGCACTCCAGCCTGGGTGACAGAGCAAGACTCTTTCTCTAAAAAACAGGAGTGGAGTCAAGAGTCAGAGAAAGTGTACATTTTTATTATATTGTTATAGTATTCATACAGATGAAATTTAATATTGGTTATTAATATTAATATTATTAATAATTATACTTTATTACTTAATATGGCATACATTATTCATTACATTATTTCCTTATATGATTTTTTTAAACTTTAAAAATTACTTTTAAAATTTTTTGTGGTGCATCTACTATGAGCAATTGCATCTACTATGCACCACAAAAAATGTACGGGGTCTGTTGGATGTTTTGATACAGGCATGCTACCTGCAATGAGTACACCAAGGAGAATGGGATATCCACCCCCTCAACATTCATTCTTTAAGTCACAAGCAATCCAGTTACCATTGCATAAGTAATTTTAAAGCGTACAATTAAGTTACTATTAACTACAGTCACCCTATTGTGCTGTCACATAGTAGGTCTTATTCATTCTTTCTAAGGTTTTATGCTAACCACCTCCACCTCCCCCCAGCCCGGCACTCCCTCCCCCGCCAGCCTCTGCTCTCTATGTCCACGAGCTGAATTGACTTGAGTTTTAGATCCCACTAATAAGTGAGAACACGTGATGTTTGTCTTTCTGTGCCCGGCTTTCTTCACTTAATTACGTCCAGTTCTGATATGCCTGTTCTGAGGGATTTACACTTCGGGAGAATCAGCACTTTTTGTCTGTTTAGTTGGTTTCTGAGACGGAGTTTCACTGTCACCCAGGCTGGAGTGCAGTGGCGCCATCTCGGCACACTGTAACCTCCGCTTCCCGGTTCGAGCGATTCCCCTGCCTCAGCCTCCCTGGTAGCTGGGATTACAGGCGCCTGCCACCGCGCCCAGCTAATTTTTGTATTTTTAGTAGAGGTGGAGTTTCGCCATGTAGGCCAGGCTGGTCTCGAACGCCTGACCTCAAGTGATCCGCCCACCTCGGCCTCCCAACGTGCTGGAATTACGGGCTGAGCCAACCAGGCCATGTATCAGTATTTTTAAATTATTCTGTCAACAACAACCTTGATCTGCAGGAGACCCATGTTAAAGAGGTTTCTGATTGTCCTGTCTCCCTTGCCTTCCTCACCTGGCTCCTGGCTGCCCCTTGGCCCGGCGCCTCCCCCTTTCTTCCTCTTTTCCTTCTCCCCGCGGCTGCCTTGCGGAGCCAGGGCAGGAGCTGGGGCAGGAGCCGGGGCAGGAGCCCCGCAGGAGCCCCCCAGGACCCCCCCAGGAGCCCTCCAGGAGCCAGGTGCCCGCGCCCCGCCCCGCCGCCGGGGAGAGGCTGCCGGAGCCGGGGCCGCCCGAGCAGCAGCCGCCGCGCAGGCAGGGCCGGGCCGGGCGCGCGGGCACAAAGGGGCCGCTGCACATGGCAGGCAGGCGAGCAGATGCCAGCAGACAGCTTTTGTGAGTCCCTTCATGTTAATTAACTTTTGTGAGAACCTTCATGTTAATTAACTTTGCTTGAGCTTTCCCTAGACTTGAAAGCTCTGGAGTGGTTTGTTTTTGTAAAATGCTTTGACTCCAGGGAGAGCTGCTTCAAGGCGGAAAAAAGGAGAGACAAAAAGAAAGAAAGGGAAAATTTTTAAGTGGGGCTTTGCTTACCAGCAAATCTCTTCCCCTGGCTCCGTCTCCCCCTCCCCCACAAGCAGGGACTCAACCATCAGAGAGAATTTTAATGGCCCTTTTCTTACCCTAAAACATAAACCCGAAGCAGACCTCCCGGTGGCAGTGGGGGCTCGGCTGGCCACACCCGGGGACGCGGGGGACAGGTGTGGGCAGGCAGGGCCGCCTGTGTTTCCAAGGCAGCAAATCAAAGTGTGGAGGGCGCTGGCCAGATGTGCTCCCAGTTTAGAGAAGTGGGGACATGGTGCTAGGTTTGTGGGGGCCCGTTCTGAGAGGTAACAAACGTGCTCACCCACAGAGTCTCAGGCCCCCAGGGTGAGATGCAGGGGCAGGTCTGCTGCTTCCAAGACTCCTTCCTGGGTCAGGACCCGTTGTTAAAGTTTAGCCAAGGCCAAGTGAAAAGAGACAGCGCTGGAAAGAAGATCTAGCCAGCCATCCAGCTGTTTATTAGCGTAAAGGCGGCAGCGTCGACCCACTGACTTACCGCTTCTTTCCCCAACATCTTACTATGAAAATTTTTGACCAAATGGAAAAAACTGAAAGAACTACGCACTTAATCCCCGTATACCCACCACCTACTTTCTGTAATTACTATTTTACTGTATTTGTTTTTATCATGCATATGACCCCCTCTTACCTGTCCACCAAGTCTTCTTATTTTTAAGAATTTCAAGTTGCCAACATCAGTATTCTTAGATCTTAAACACTTCGGCATGCATGTAACTAGAGTTCAATCTCCGCTTATCACTTATGGATTTTTTAAGGTAAAACGTACATACAGTAGAATGCACAAGCACTTGGAACTTTGATGAGTTTTTACAATGCATACAATTTACTTTTTCTTTTCACTTTTAATTTGAAATAATTTCACGCTTACCAAAAAGTTGCAAGCAGAATCCACAGATCTCTTATTTGCTGTTTATCCAGATGCCTACTTTTTTAACAAGTTGCAGATAAGTTCCAAACATTATGTACCTTTATTTCTTAATAATTCCGTATTTTCTAAGGACACACCTATTCTCTGATTTAGAAAATTTGATTTTGATATAACACTTTAAACTACTGTGCTAGTTCCAATTTTGACAACTACCCAGTAATTTTCTTTACGTTTTCCCTCTAATACAAGTTCCAGTCCTTTACTAAATCTCTTTCATCTTGCTTAATGCTTTTTGGCTTCAATCCTACTTTGTCTTAAATCATTATAACAATCCCTGAATTCTTACTGTTTCTATTAGCCTGCTAATTTTTTGTTTTTATTCCTTATTTTTACTCTTTTTGAATCACTGAATTTTAGGTGTGTCTTTTGATCACAGCATAGACTTTGGATTTGCTGTATGAGCCAGTTTGGTTTGGTTTGGTTTGGTTTGGTTGAGACAGTCTCGCTCTGTCTCCCAGGCTGAAGTGCAGGGGCATGATCTTGGCTCACTGCAACCTCTGCCTCCTGGGTTCAAGCGATTCTTGTGCCTCAGCCTCCTGAGTAGCTGGGACTACAGGCATGCACCACTACGCCCGGCTAATTTTTGTATTTTTAGTAGAGACAGAGTTTCGATGTGTTGACCAGGCTGGTCTCTAACTCCTGACTTCAAGTGCTCTGCCCTCGCTTGGCCTCCCAAAGTGCTGGGATTACAGGCGTGAGCCACCGCCTCCAGCCCTATATAAACAAATTTGAAAATCTTATCATAAACAGGTCAGTGAAGTCTATGCACATTTAATATGACATGTTTAATCTCAACTTTACCATATTACTTCAGTGGTTCCATCTCGGCTCACTGCAGCCTCTGCCTCCCAGGCTTGAGCAAGTCTCCGGCCTCAGCCTCCTGAGTGGCTGGGACTACAGGCACACACCACTACATCCAGCTAGTTTTTTTTGTTTGTTTGTTTTTTTAAGTAGAGACAGTGTTTCACTATGTTGGCCAGGCTGATCTCAAACTCCTGACCTCAGGTGATCCACCCACCTCGGCCTCCCAAGTGATGGGATTACAGGCGTGACCCACTGTAACCGGCCACTCATGTTAATTTTTAAAGTTTCTTTTGATATTTAATAAAATTTTTGTTCTAGTTATTACATTTGAATTCATATTTTATGTTATAGTTTCCCTAAGTCCTTTTTTTCTTAATTTTTTTTGCTCTAACCCACCAGTCGTGTCTTCTGACTCCCACTTATTACAACCGGCAGCGACATCATTCAGCCTTCCCCCTCCTCCTGTTCCTGTCTCCTCCCACTTTTATTGCTGTTCTTCCTCTTTTCCAGAATGTATCATCATTATATGTTTTCCACCCATGTTCTCTCCCTTGCTTTACTCCTGGCTCTGCAGTTAAACATATGAAGCAGTCACTACTGGTTATTTTGCTGAAGTTTCCTGTGATCACCTAGTTGGATGAAGTCTACTCTCCAGTGTATTTTTCTGGGAGGTATTAGCAGGGTGTTCCACTGATAGCTTGAATGGATATTAAATCTGTGGCTAGCACTTTCTTTCCTTGAGTCCGTGAAAATGCTGCTTCACTCCTGCCTGACCTTTTGTGTGGCCGTGAGGAGCCTGATGCCTGCCTGATTTTCTTTTCTGTAAGTAAGTGGATCTTTTTGTCTGGGGGCTCTGATGATTTCTTTCCTTTGTCTTTGAAATCTAATCATTTTACCAGGATGTGTGTTAGAGATAATTGTCTCTTGTCAATTTTCTCATTTACACAGTAGGTTTGCTGTATATGTAGAATGATTTTTTTCATTTCCAGTAAGTTCTGTTGGAATTTAAATTTATTAGCTCTGTTCCAATATTTTGCTTGTCTCTTTAAAGAGCACAATTATTCATATGTTGGACCTTCTCTGTCTGCCTTCTGTTTCAACCACATTTTCTCTGACCCTTTTAACTTATTTATCTCATTTTAAATCCCTGGGTCATTTGCCTACTTTTCTTCAGTATCCTTTATTAAATGTTTGTTGAATTCTATTTTCCATTCGGATCTATAATTTGTTCTTCATTTCTGAAATAATTCTGTATTTTTCTTTCAATATCTTTTGTGGGATTAATTTGTGTTGTATTTCTTTCTGTTTTATGTCCATTTCTAGACTGGGTTTTTTTTTTAATTATGATTCTAGAATTTTTAAAAATCCATCTCCACATATTTGGTTTAGTTTATTTAATTGAGTTTGGAGAGTTGTGTAAAATTTTATTCTGCTTTCTGAATTTTTTTTTTTTTTTTTGAGGCAGGGTCTCACTCTGTTTCCCAGGCTGGAGTACAGTGGTACAAACATGGCTCACTGCAGCCTCAACCTCCCAGACTCACGCAATCATCCTACTTCAGCCTCCCAAGCAGCTGGAACCACGTGGGAGTGTGCACCACCATGCCTGGCTAATTAATTTAAATTTTTTGTAGAGATGGGGGGGTCTCACTATGTTGCCCAGGATATGAATGTTTTTCAGGAAACATTTTCATCAGTCAAACGTTACAATTAGCACTTTCTGTTTTCTTCTTACATTTGCTTTATAGGAAGTCAGTTTGATTTTTTTCTATTTCTAGGTGTTTTTTCTCGAGTGTTCCAAGTCATCTTAAGACAGTTTATTGGAGTGCAATTTATTAATGGAAGATATTGTTGGCAGTTGTGATGGTGATGGTGGTAGAGAAAGGGGGCTGACTGATGCAGTGGTCAGCTGGTAAATGTTTAACAGCCTGATCTCCAAGAAAAAGTAGCCTGATTGGTAGCGTTTGCTGTGACACTCCCACCACAGCTGATTTTAACCTACCAATGGGGTGTCCCCGAACAGAGTTAGGAAGAGATGCTAATAATCAGTCCTGTGAGCCACTATGTTTACTGCACAGTTTATTTCTCTTTTAATTTGCCCGTCTCATTTCCTTCTTGTCCATTATAGCAGCATCTTCAAGGGCCAGCCCCTTCTCTGATTCTTTCCCAGCAGCAGCGCTTGCTCATGGCTGTGATTTCCATGCTATTCCCTGCAAGCCCCTCTCCCGCAGCTGTGCTTTGCACAGCTACGTCCCAGACATGTGTTCAGTGCTTAGACACTTACTGTTGGGTTTTTCTGGGGTGAATTTGCATGTGCTTGATCTGTATCTTCTCCTTCTTTGTCCCATTTTTTACGGGTCTCTGAAAGCCCCTCCTCCATACTCTCAGCATCCGCAGGCTTGCAGTGGTGGCAGGCCTCTCTGGGATTTGGTATTTATTTCTCTATTTACAAGTAATTTGAAGGCCACGGTATTATCCGTCTACTAATAATGCTAAAGGCATGAGTCATGTGTAGCTTTGGGGGGTGTTTTGTTTTTGTTTTTTTAAGAGACAGGGTTGGCCGGATGCAGTGGCTCACGCCTGTAATCCCAGCACCTTGGGAGGCTAAGGCGGACGGATCACCAGGTCAAGAGATCGAGACCATCCTGGCTAACATAGTGAAACCCCGTCTCTGCTAAAATACAAAAAAATTAGCTGGACGTGGTGCCAAGCGCCTGCAGTCCCAGCTACTCAGGAGGCGGAGGCAGGAGAATTGCTTGAAGTTGGGGGCGAAGGTTGTAGTGAGCTGAGATCACACCACTGCACTCCAGCCTGGCGAAAGAGCAAGACCCTGTCTCAAAAAAAAAAAAAAAAAAGAGACAGGGTCTGGCTCTGTCACCTAGGCTGGAGTGCAGTGGTGCAATCATAGCTCACTACAGCCTCGAACTCCTGAGCTCAAGCAATTCTGCCTCGGCCTTCCAAGTAGCTGGGACTAAAGGTGCATGCCACCACACCCAGCTAATTTTCTCTTTCATTTTTTAGAAATGCGGTGTCACTATGTTGCCCAGAGTAATTTTGAACTCTTGGCTTCAAGTAATCCTCCTCCCACCTCAGCCCATGTGTGGTTTTATTGACACTCATTGGTGATTTTATATTTTAAGGGTGGATGTAGAAGAGAGATTTGGATTTAGGCAGCCACCAGTATCTCCCAGTCATCAAAACTCTCTGGTTTTACTTTTTACTATCGAATTCATTGATTGCTTCAATTTCATGTTGACCCAGGAGATGAGCTTTTCACTTCGCCCCACTTCCAGTGAGATCCAGCCCCTTAGTCTAAATCAGTGTGCCTCGGTAGGTAAAGCGTGGTTTTAATATCCAGTCAGATTGATTAATATGGTGAGTGGTAAATGTCAAACCTACAATTCGGGGTCAGTGGAGTTGGTGAATCGATCCAACCAAAATTTCAGGTCAAGTCTCATCCAGCTGTTCGTGTCAGCGTGACCGCAACACATGCCAATTAGGCAGAGATGCCTGGCCTTTGGTGGCAGTGACGGAGGGAGAGGGAGGGGAAAGCATCAAAATGACAGCATTTTAAAGCTGTCTTTAATTTTGGTGTACAATAGTGTAGCACAAGTCCTCAATTCAAAGCTCTTCAGTGTTCCTGTAGCCTCAGTATTCACAAATGCTTTTAATCTTCAATTGTTACTTCATCCCATCCCAAGGTGTCCCACTTATTAAAGATTTATTCATCTTTCTGTTTACCACAGTGCCTAGCAGAGATCCATGAGTAAGTTGTTGATTTATTACTTTTATTTTTCTTTGACTTTATATTGTAAAGCCTTTTTTTGAGAGCCAACATAGTAAAATCATTGACTCAGCAAAGCACATAGGCTACAACTCCACATGCTAATATACTAGGTCATTCATTCAGTCAGTCAACAAACATTTAGAGCGCAAGCCCCAGGAAGGGTTCTGAGGAATATGGTAAGAAGAAAATGAATCTGACAAAAATCCTGCTCCAAGGTAGCTGGAATCTGGAATCTCAATTCCTTTCTGCCTCCAAGTTCTGTTTTAACTCTGTGCCTATACAACACTCAAGCGATTGAATGAAAAGTTGAAAACCCAATTTATTGTTTGCATCTATATCTTCTGCCTACAACTTTAGATTTTTGCTGACATTGAAGCAACTTGTGATTTTTACGTATCACTGCCATTGTTCTGGTAAAGCACCTAGATCTGATTGCATTTCCATTTTCATTTCTCTGTTTCGACACATCACAGACACAACCACAGTTCCATAGACCTGGAAAAAAAAATTCTGCTTTCTAATTGACTTAAAATGGAACACTTTCCCTAGAATACATAAACACTGATAGAGTTTTGAAGTTCATCTCTTCATTTCTTCTTAAGAATTTATTGTAAACTTTAGTATGTTCTTTCTATGGAAAGAGAGAAATACATCTGCAGAAAGACTACAATATTTTTAAAGACTTCAGTCCAAGATTGCCTTCTGGTAATGGAAAAAAAATTAGACTTCAAACTAACTAGACCTAGGGTGGTTTAGTTGGGTGAGGTAACATACCAGATGGGAACTCTGAAACTGAAAGAGAGTAACACAAATCAGATGTTCATCCAAGGGATTGAAGATGTGTGTGTGCATGTAAACACAGCTTCCAGATTGTCAACATGTGATTTTCTTACAGAGAGTGTCTTGCACAGCATGACATAGGCCGTTCTTGGTAAGCAGCCTGCTTTGAAGCAATCCATCATGCTTGACTCTGTAAACCTTGTAATTTTTCTTCACCCGTGATACATTTACCAACATCCCCGATTTACACATGCCACGGCAGACCTGTGCTATGCGCCTCCTGCTTCCTTAGCTGACTGGGTGAGGGAGACACTGTCTGATTTCCTAGCTACACTGAAGGAGAGAAACACTTCACTACCCTCATCTTCAGTATGCAGCCACAAGGCTGCCTTGCTTGGGTTATATAAAAGTTTATAAAGAAACAGCGATTAAAGCTGGGGAGGCTCCACTGCTCATTGAGATTATGGATGATTTTTATTTTTAAAATATTTCTGTATATTTTTCAATATTTTTTCAGTGCATGTATGTTACTGTTTCCAAAATTATTTTAACCACACAAGTTTAAACACATGCACACACACACACACACACACACACACACACACAAAGAAATACACCAAAATGATAGTGATGGGAGTTAGAGTGGCTTTTATATTCTATTTTCATGCATTTTCCAATTATTATTTTTCTCTAAGAAACAAATTATATACACAAAATAACCTGTGAACTGCCAAAAAGAAATGGTTTTCTTTATGGAAGTTAATAAGCATTATGTAGCAGTCTTTAAAATTCTGACTCTTGGCATCTAGATTCCCGTTGTTTTCACAGTCTACCCAGGTAGCACTTCTTGATACATGTTAAGACACACACACACACACACCCCACACCCATACGCACAGACACACACACATGCTCATACCTCACAGTGGTGATCTCTGGCTAGCAGAAAGATGACTTGTTGTGTTGGTTTGTTTTGCTTTGCTTGTCTATATTTTCTAATTTTCTTCAATGGAGCAATATTGTCTCTGTAATAACGAACAGTTTGCCTGTTTGTTTAACAATAAACTAAGCATCAACATTTATGATTGCCTCCCAGGCAAATAAATACAATACTGTTCTGTATTCTTTTTTCTTTTTTTTTTTTT
>NW_022437098.1:1083686-1115010 GCF_009761245.1 Sapajus apella | reverse complement strand
AATTCTCCTGCCTCAGCCTCCTGAGTAGCCAGGATTACAGGCACGCACCACCATGCCCAGCTAATGTTTTGTAGTTTTAGTAGAGACGGGGTTTCACCATGTTGACCAGGATGGTCTCAATCTCTTGACCTCGTGATCCACCCGCCTCGGCCTCCCAAAGTGCTGGGATTACAGGCTTGAGCCACCGCGCCCGGCCCTCTTTTTTCTTTTTTTGAGACAGAGTCTCACTCTGTTGCTCAGGCTGGAGTGCAGTGGCACGATCTCGGCTCACCACAACCTCGACCTCCCGGGTTTAAGTGATTCTCCTGCCTCAGCCTCCCGAGTAGCTGGGATTACAGGCATGCGCCACCATGCTTTTTGTATTTTTAGTAGAGACGTGGTTTCACTATGTTGGTTAGGCTGGTCTCGAACTCCTGTCCTTGTGATTTGCCCACCTTGGACTCCCAAAGTGCTGGGATTACAGGTGTGAGCCACTGCACCCAGCCTGTTTTATGTTTCATATGTTTTAATATGTATTATTTCATTTGAGTTCAGTTAAATATTTTCCAAATTGCATTGTGATTTCTTATTTGACCCATAATATATTTGGGAGTGTCTTTCATAATTTTCAACCAAGTGGAAATGTTTCTTTTTCATTACTTTTAATTACCATTTGACTTTTAATAATTGATTTCTGACATAATTTCATTGTGATCAGAGAACATTCATCTGTTTATTGAGACCTGCTTTTTTGTTCCAATGTATTGTGAATTTTTGTATATCACTTGTTTGCTTGAAAATAGTGTGTATTGTGCAGTTGCTGAGTACAGGATCTACACATTATTTAGTTTAGGTTTGTTAATCACACTCAAATCTTCTACAGCAACAATTTTTTTTTTCAACTACTGAGTGAAGTGTTTTAAAATTTCCTCCTGTGGCCGAGCGCAGTGGCTCACAGTTGTAATCCCAGCACTTTGGGAGGCCGAGGCGGGCGGATCACGAGGTCAAGAGATTGAGACCATCCTGGCCAACATGGTGAAACCCCTTCTCTACTAAAAAAAAATACCAAAAAAATTAGCTGGGCGTGGTGGCACGCGCCTGTGGTCCCAGCTACTCAGGAGGCTGAGGCGGAAGAATCCCTTGAGCCCGGGAGGTGGAGGTTGCAGTGAGCCAAGATTGTGCCACTGCACTCCAGCCTGGTGACAGAGCAAGGCTCCGTCTCAAAAAAAAAAAAAAAATTTCCTCCTGTGATTCTGGGTGTATCTATTTCTTATTTTAGGTGTCAATTTTTTTTTTAATATATTGAGGTTATACTATTAGGTACATACAAATTTAAAATTATTTTTATTGTGAATCTAGCCTTGTATCATTATGAACTGGCTCTTAAAGAATACGTAAGTAATTATGAACAGAATGTTGGTGGAAATATGGAGGTCAAGGCCTTTGTGATGCGGTCTCAGATGTAAAGGAGGAACGCTATTGGATGCTGGAGGAAAGGCCATCCTTGTCATACAGTGGCAAATAACTTGGCTGAATTGTGTTTGTGTCCTAGTGTTTTGTGTAAGGTAGAACTTGCAAGGGATGAAACTGGATATTTTGCTGAGGAGATTTCTAAGCAACGTGTTGAAGAAGTGACTTGGTTCCTCCCAGTTGCCTCTGGTAAAATGCAAAAAGAGAGAAATGTATTGAAAAAGGAATTGTTAAGCAAAAGAAACCAGAGTTTAAAGATTTGGAAAATTCTCAGTCTGTTCATATTACAGAAAGTGAGAAAGTGTGTACTGAAGAGAACCACTAAGGGTGTGGTGGACCAACCATTTCATAAAGAGATTAGTGTGGCTGTGAACCATGAACCCAATCAGCCATTTCAACAGAGGCCAGGAATAGAGATGGGATTATACCTGCAGAGACACTGCTAGCTGGAACTAAAAAAAAAAGAACAAAAAAGCAAAATAACAAAAAACAGAACATGGGATGGAATGAAGGAAGATTGTGAATGTGAATGAATATGTGCTATCCTCTAGGAAAAGGGATGAAGCACCCCAAAGTAATTTGGAAGTCCTCTGCCAATTAATCGTACCAAGGAGGATTATTCCCAAGCCTTAAGATTGCATGGAGTTTGCCTTAAAGTTTGGACTCGCTTGGGACCAGGTCACCCCTTCCTTCTGTGTCTTGCTCTTGGAATGGGAATGCCTATCCTATACCTACCTCACAATTGTATTTTGGAAGCATACGACTTGTGTGGTTTCACAGATTCGCAGCTGGAAAGGAATTTTGCCCTAGGATGAATCGTACCTCGAGTCTCACTGTACCTAATTTAGATGATATTTAGAAAAGACTTTGGACTTTAGACATTAGAGTTGTTGCCTGAATGAGTTAAGACTTTGTGGGATGGAATGAATGTACAGATGCTCCTTGACTTAGGTTGGGGTTCTGTCCCAATAAACCCATTGTAAGTAAAAATGTCATAAGTCAAAAATGCACTAAGTGGCCCGATAAACCCATGGTAAAGTAAAAAAATCAGAATATGCTCTTCAGCTTACGATGGGGTTATTTCCTGATAGATCCGTCACAAAACTTAAAAATTATAAGTTGAACCATCATATGTTGAGGACCATGTGTATTTGGCACATGAGAAGGACATGAATTTTGGGGGGCCAGGGGTAGAATGCTATGGACTGAATGTGTGCATCTCCCCTAAAATTCATAGTTATGACCCTAATTCCTAATGTGATGAGGAAATAAATGTCCGTTGTTTAGGCCACCCGGCCTATGACATTTTTGTTGTATCATCTTGCGGTGACGAAGACAGACATTTATAAAATACAGTTGCTCCGTTACTAAAAGGAATAAATTTTATGCAGCAGTAAGGATGGGTATGAAAAAATATTGTGCTGAGTGAAAAATGCCAGGCCCTCTCCCAAAATATCCTCTATATAATTCCATTTATATGACATTCTATAATTGGCAGGACAAATCTAATGTAATGTATGTGATTGAGATCAGATCAGTGGTGGCTTTAGGGGTATGGGATGGGATTAACTGGGAAGGGGTACAAAGAAACTTTCTAGGGGATACAGTTGCTCTGTATCTTTCTCAGGATATTCATTTGTCAGACCCCATGACCTGTGTACTTCAATGTATGTAAATGATACCTCAGTAAACAGTAAACAGAAGATGTGATATATATGTGTGTGCATGTATACACGTGTGTGTGTGTGTGTCTTTGCCCCGCCTCCTTTCCATTGCTCTCCTGAGAAGACAGAAGACCTAGGAAGTAGACAATGCAGTCCCAGAGAAAGGAAGGCAGTGCCAAGGATGGGCCACAAAAGAAGTCCTGGAATGACCGAGGAGAGTGGCAGGCTCCAGCAGGGACCTCTGCAAGAAAATAGTGGACCAGATGGATGACTTCAGGAGGAAACCCTAAGTAAGGCATTCCTTGTGAAAAGTTGTACCGGGAGGTTATTAAAAGGCGTGAGAAAGAAAACTAAAGGAAAAGGAAAGCAGTCATTATCACGGGGAGAGGAGGAGTAAGGACAGGGGCACGGTCACAGTACGCTGCAGTGCTCGGCTGGCAGTAATATGTACGTAGGCAGGATAACGTGAACGCTGTGTGTTATTTAATCCTGCAATCTGTAATATAATTATATTGAAGGACTGCCGAGGGAGGGCTGAGGGATGGCTCCTCCACCCTCATGTGAAGTTAGTGGTTAAAACAGATGAATCAGAAGAGGTCAGGGTGCACACATTACTTAGAATCATGAACATGTGAATGCCAGGAAAAAAAATTGCTGAAAAACTATGTGGACTTTGAATTCCATCTCCAAGGCCACATTAGTCTTTTCTAATAACAAACTTGAACCCTCTAAGGAGATTTCTAGGGCAGTTTGAAGAAGACCCAAAGCTGTTTACTAACGTAGTTTATTAATTACAGTGGCCCTGGAGTCTCACACCACAGATACCACAATTTGTCATGACATTCCCCCTCCGTGTCCAAGGGTTCCACATACACAGATTCAACAAACCTCAGTCAAAAGTATTTTAAAAATAAAATAAAAAGTAACAGTGCCACAATATGACACCTTCCAGCTGCCTGACTGCCTCTTCACCTCTCCCTTGGGAACTCCAGTGTCTCCTTGGCTCGAAATGGACCCCAAGGGCTCCGGCGCCGCTGGTGGCCCCTGCAAGTGGGGAGAGCGCCAAAGCACCTCCTGCGAGAAGAGCGGCTGCTCCTGCTGCCCCGTGGGCTGTACCAGGTGTGCCCAGGGCTGCATCTGCAAAGGGGCATTGGAGAAGCGCAGCTGCTGTGCCTGATGTGGGGACAGCCCTGCTCCCAGATGTAAATAAAGCAACTTGTACAAACCTGGATTTTTTTTTTCATACAACCCTGACCCATTTGCTGCATTCCTTTTTCTATTAAATATGTAAATGACAGTAAAACGCTTTTGACTTGAAAAAAATAATGCAACAGTATGAAGTAATACGAATAAAAAATACAGTGTTAGCAACTATATTCATGGCATTTACATCGTTTTAGATATTGTATGTCATCTAGAGATGATTTAAAGCAGATGGGACAGTGCGTGTGGGCTATGTGTAAATGCCGCGCCGCTTGATGGAAGAGACCTGAGCATCTGCTGCTTTTTAGCAGCCACAGGGGGTCCTGAGAAGACACTTAAGTACTCATTTGTTTACTTGTTTGCAGAAGTTCAGACTAAAGCCAGGTAAGAAAAATTATTGAAGGTAGCTCTGAAGCAAGCAAGAGGGAGGAGCCCTTACGTCCCTGTTGTGGCGGGGCAGGAGTCGCGCTCCTGAAGCTCCGGCAAGACTAGACAACTTTCACACACCCCCCGCTGCGGCCCCATGGCCAGCCAGGCAGCTCAGCACAGTGTTTCCTCAGTTCTCAGAGCTTCTGATCCAAAACCCGCTATCCGTTTAGTAACAGCTTTGCCGCTGACAAGCCGACATTGACCTGAATTGCAAAATGCATCTCAATTTCAGAAATATTAATATGTGGGAAACCATGTGTCCCTCCACCAAAGATTCCGCGAAAGGACCCTGGTTTGGGTCTTGTTCCGCACCTCCCCTGGTGGCCTGCGGGTACAGCTGAACAGTGAGTGGATGGTGCATTCCCAGAGCCTCCCACAGCTCCTGCCCTTGTGCTCTTGGCTACACCGAGAGTTGGCTGCCGGCAGCTCTCAACTGAATTCCTCTCTATGATTTGCCTTCAGCTCAAAAGAGCCTCTTTCCCGAGTTCATGCCCCCTCCCCAGGACAGCTGTCGCGGTGGGGCTGGCGGAGGCCTCGTGGAGACTGCCTTGCAGCTCAGCTCCTCTCTGCCTCTCCTGCCTCTTTCTCTTCCTTCACAGACGTCGATCCTGAGAGTACCTCAGTAAACTTCAGGAGGCAGATCTCAGAGTCAGCTTCCTAAGGTTCCAACTGGGACACAGTGTCATTTCAGACTTTGGTCCCCTCGTGCGGTAGGCATTTCAGGGCTTTATGACTGAGAGCCCGTCCAGTCTCTGTGCAGAAATGAACCCACTGCACCTGGAGTCCTCCCTGTCTTCCTAAGGCCCCGAGCTGGTATTTTCTGGGCCAAGCCCCTCCTGAGGCTACTGACAGATGAGGTGACCATCCTGCTCTGCTACCTGCGTGACATGTGGCTTCTACAGATTGCCCACTGTCCCTCCTCCTCCAGGTGCTCACGTCAAACGGGAGCGTTCAGCAGGCAGGCTGCGGTGAAGCGCTGAGCACAGGCTGGCACGTGGTGGCACGGACTCATTCCTTTCTCCTGCATCCCCTTCCCGGTCGTCCAGTGTCCCAGTCGTCCGCCAGACCTGCTCCTATCTGAACATCCTACCGCAAGTCAAGGTAAATGGGCTCAGCCACTGTTCCACGCCACCCCGGCTCGGAGTGGACTTGAGCCTGCAGAGGGGCGCGATGCTGAGTGGCAGGCCACGCGGGTGCGCCCGGGCTCTCACCCCAGCCCCTGGGAAGAAGCCGTTTCACTCAGTGAACCAAGGGGTGATGAAGGGGAGAGCGCAAGCGGCCTCCTGTTCCCTTGGGAACTTGAGGGGGTGTCGGGATGTGTTCCCTTTCTGCACTCAGCTGGGAACGAGCTGGTGGAGAATTTTCCCCTCTGAGCAGAGACAGAATTCTCTTCCCCTCCCCGCCCCGCCCCCGTCCACTCCCACAGCCACCAGTTCTCTGGGCAACCCTAGTTAGCAGTTTGGGCCTTTCTTTCCGCACACAATTGACATGGAGGGCCTGAGTCTGATCTATTCAGACGCCACATGGAACACTCCGCGTTGGTCACTGCACCCTCATCTTCTAGAAGCACAATCTTATCCAACAGAAACAGGCACACGTGATCAGGCCTGGCCTCTCTAGTGACAGTGTTTCACTTCGTTCCATGCGACAGCGTCTCCTGTAACTTTAAGGTTGAACATTTCAGACTATTTTCCACCGGGGATCCCATCGACGCTGCGTTCTGGCTACTTTCTTCCCCTAATGCTGAAAGGTTCGATTCTTCCATCTATCCATCAACAAATCGCATTGAATGACGGTGCTCAGTGACCCAGGATGCCACTGGAGACAAAACACACTATACATATTTTCTGGTCTCCCTGGAAAATTAGTGCAAACACTTTCATCACTGCGGAGAAGGGAAATATGCAGGGAGCTGTGAAGATCTGCTTTGTTTTTTGTTTTTCTAAAAGGAGATTTCCCCCTCCTTCAAACAGTGAAATTTATATTGTTCTTTGTCTGCAAATTAACCAGTTAAGTAGAATTCCTGTATGTCTCTTTCACATTCTGCAAGCCAAGCCCCTCTTTCTCTCCACCCTGTATTCATAGTCCAGGATTACCCCCGACCCCTCCAATGCTGCTTGATATTTTGTTCCATTTTCATCCTGACTTGTTCAAAGTAGCATTTAAAATATTTTAATTCATATTCTTATCTCATTTGTCCTTTCTAAGCTCCACTTTAAAGAATCTTCTTTTCTTATGAACGGTCTGTTTTTGATTCACTGGAAAACTTGGGCTGCTCAGCCCTTTCTCTCTCCTGTTAAATTTTCACTTTTATGAAGAGATCAGAACTTGCCCTCTGGAAATGGAGCAGGAGGAGACACAGGAGCGCTGGCCCTCCCTGCAGCCCCTCGGGGAGCTCCCTGTGCAGCCTCTCCTCCTGTTCAGTGGAGAGAACAATTAATCTCCTACTACACAGAAGTGGTGCCTGAATGCACCAAGATGAAAATGTTTGTGTACAGGGTGGTCTATTTAAAACAGTTCCTGTATGATGCAATGCAGCTTGACAAGGAAACTCAGATGACTCACCATTTCACAATAATAATTAGCATTTGGGAATCTTGCATAGAACACCCAACTGAAGAATATTTTATGGATTTCTTAAGAGTTTCCACATACTGGCTGGGGTTTCAAACAAGACAACCTATTAAAGACTGAAGTCCGATTTCATTTGTATAAGTTTGCTGTAAGAGAGGTCAAGTTTAACAGTGCAAGAGAGAAGGACTTAGGAAATGTAGACTTCAAATTCAGATAAGCCATCAGTGGGAACTAGTTTTTCAAAAAAACAATAAAATGTTGGGATGCATTAGTGAAGGCATAATATCTAAACAAAGGAGGTGATAATCCTATTGTATTCTTTGAAGGTCAGGCTATATTTGGAGTGTTTTTAAAGTTATAGGCAATGAATTTTAAAATAACCGGAAAGCATCCAGGGAAGACAATCTAAATAATAAAGACTCTGAAAACTAGATTCTCTAAAAGAACAGGATTCGGGGTTAGAATTGGATTACAGTCCTAGTAGTCCCTTACCCCTGTGAGCTTAGGCAATTTATTTAATTTTGCCTCAATATCCTCATCTACAAAAAGATGATAATGATTAAAAAAAAACCATGCCATGGGGCTATTCTGAGGATTAAATAATTTATGCAGAGCTAGTGGCAGAGTGCCTGGCACACAGCATGTGCGCAGTAAGTGTTAGATATTGTTATTCCTGTTGACAACAAAAACAGTGTTTATGATACCACCTTATGGTTGTGTAGCATTTTTGTTTATAAAGTGACTTTATATCATTATGTTTCCTCATGTTCATGTTTAATACGATTGCATCATTACTATCCTCATTTTTGGAGAAAGAAAACTTTGGGGTCATCTGCCCTGAGAAGGCCTTTCCTTCCTGCACAGCTGGCTGGGCACCAGCCTCCTGTGCCACCTCCAGCAGTCCGGACAGCCTGGGGCACCTGTGGCACCCAGCAGCTGACCCTTCTCCTGGGGGGCCAGCCCTGGAGGGAGGACCCCTGACCGTGGATTTGGCCATCGTTGTGATTACAAAGCCTCTAGTCAGCCTCACCATTCAAATCTCATCAGTCCATTTACACAAAAACAAAACCAAACGAAAATGTGCACGCGTGTGTGCGTGTCTGTGTGTGTGTGCGCACGCACACATACACATCCATGTTCGAAAGAAAATATGCCACAGGGTTAACACTGGTCCTCGCTATGTAACGAATTATAGGCATTTTTAAATCTTTCTTTTCAAGTGTATTTTCTAATTTAATTTGTTTTTCACTGTGAATTTGTATTGCCCAGGAATAAAGAACTGAGCAATGCTTCCCAACGGCATGTGGCTGTTGTGAGTGGTTCATAGAAATTAACATTAGAAATGCCCACATTTCCAAACGATGAGTGGGCAGAACCTGCTAGCATCCATCTGATATCCATTTTGTCCTTCTCCCTAACTGTGGTGATTTTGACAGAGCAGCACTAGGCCCAAAAGTTATACACCTTCCTTTGCATCCAGGGCGGTCACGCAGCCCCGTCCTAGTGGATAAGCTGAGCGCTGAAGTCGCTGAGTGAGACTTTCACTTTATCCTTCTGTTCCTACTGTTTTCTTCTATCACATACCTGCACCAATAGGAAGACTTTGGTTTTGTTTTTATGTTTTTGAGACAGAGTCTTACTCTGTTGCCCAGGCTGGAGTGCAGTGGCGCGATCTCGGCTCACTACAACCTCCGCCTCCCAGATTCAAGCGATTCTCCTGCCTCAGCCTCCTGAGTAGCTGGGATTACAGATGAGCGCCACCACAACCAGCTGATTTTTGTATTTTTAGTACAGATGGGGTTTCTTCATGTTGGCCAGACTGGTCTTGAACTCCTGACCTCAAGCAATCTGCCCATCTCAGTCTCCCAAAGTGCTGGGATTACAAGCATGAGCCACCACACCTGGCCCAACAATAGGAAGACTTTGTATGAAGTATGAATTCCAGAATTTTTTTGTACCTAAGAAAACATTACACCCAGAGCGTGCTGGCTCATGCGTGTAATCCCAACAATTTGGGAGGCCAAGGCAAGCAGATCGCTGGAGGTCAGTAGTTCGAGACCAGCGTGACCAATATGATGAAACCCCATCTCTACCAAAAATACAAAAATTAGCTGGGCATGGTGGCACTCTCCTGTAATCCCAGCTACTTTGGAGGCTGAGGCAGGACAGTTGCTGAAATCTGGGAGGCCGAGGTTGCAATGCGCTGAGATCATGCCATTGCACTCCAGCCTGGGCAACAAAAGCAAAACTCCAAGAGAAAAAGAAAGAGAGAAAGAAGATGAAGGAAGGAAGGAAGGAAGGAAGGGAGGGAGGGAGGGGAGGGGAGCGGAGGGGAGGGGAGGGAGGGAGGGAGGAGAGAGGGAGAAGAAAGGAAGAAAGAAAGAGAGAGAGAGAGGAAGGGAGGGAGGGAGAGAAGAAAGAAAGAGGAGGAAAGAAAGAAAGAAAGGAAAGGAAGGAAGGAAAGAAAGAAGGAAGGAAAAGAAAGAGAACTGAAGATTGTGCATGCCAGCATGCCAGGAGGGAAGCACCTGGGACAGCATGTGGGCAAGATCCTTAAGAAGGTGCAACACCCCTTTGTGCCCCTCACAAAAATATGGGGTTGTGGTTAGATTCCAAATTTGGAGATCTTTTCAATTGACCTAGACCAAGCAATAGAAGTAGGCCAAGGGAAGGGAGGCAAGTGAGGTGCGGGGCTTTTCCTCTCCTAAGTGTGGTAATTCTGAATGTCACAAAGGTCCTTTGTTTAAGAATCCTGCATGTTCCAAGCAATTCCTGGAATTTCTTAAATGGTTTCCATTTTCCTGGAGGAGAAGCTCGTAATGATCTGCTTGGCTCTTTGCCTTTATAGCCCTCTACTGGAGCCACTTAACCCGCAATTTGTAGGTTCAGCTGTACCCCCAGCCCTATGGCCAGCCCTGTCCCCAGGCGAGGGAAGATAAATTCAACTCAGCCTACCCTGCATCTGTCCTCTCTGGTCACCTGGCTCATCTACAAAAAGCAAAGATTCCCCCTTAATCTCTGATAGAGACGGACATTTACTCCTGGGTAGATGTTAAAAAAACAAAGATGTCTTTATTTGTTTAAGTCTGCTTGGAAATATAAACAAAGGTGAAATCTTAAAAAATAAAGTGTTCCAAAAACATTTGCCCAAGTATCAGCACTCCTAGGTGGTCAAGGTGTTTAATGTGTAGGGACCTTCTGCTTCCAATTGGTCACAGGAGGCTTAGGGGATCCTTTAGGATTTATTCTAATTTTCCAGGAAATATCCCATTTAAAGGGAGAAATAAAACACTTACACAATTCCCCATGAAGCCTCGACTATTCAACCCTTAACAGAGGAGCTCTTCCTTTAAAAGCTTGCGCATTTTCATACTACCCCATTTTTATTCACATTGGTCAAAACTGTACTATTTTTTAACTTAAGGAAAGCAATTTGATGAAATTTAACAGCCCTAATCAATTAAGCAGAGGAAAATGCAAAAGGCTTTAATAACAGCAAACCTATTGAAACGAAAGACCCTATACATTGTTCTACTGACAGACTTACCAGCAGAGCAAACCAGATGTAGGTTGCCAAGGGAAGTTCAGCTTGTAAATTGTAAGAAAAGAGTATACTGCCAGGCGCTGCTGGGCTCGGTTATTTCTTCATTAAAACGCACTGTCAATCAGGTTGAAAAGAAATGTCTAATTAACACCATAGGGCACCAAAAATTTAGCATCAGAAACTCAGCTGCTATCCCTTTTTACAACTGTATCTCTCTGAGCAACTCCAAGCCTCTTTCCACCCTTCCCCCATGCCGTTGCCCCTCCCCCATATTCTACTTATGATCAAAAGCATCAGAGAAATTGCAAAATGCATTGCATTACACAATTCCTTCTTTACAGCAACCCGCTAGCACTAAAGTTTCCAGCAGCTCTTCATTCCTTTTTATTCCCTGTATCCATGTAAGGCCCCAAAGACAATGAAACATAATGAAAACCAGTGGCTTCCATCGTGAGGTCTCCCCTTGCAAGATGTGGAAGAAGGAGGGGAGGTCTAACCTGGAGGAGCCTAGTCCAGGCTCCCCCGACTCCCCGACCTGTTTGACTTTGGGGCTGTCCCTTCATGCCGATAAGCCTCAGGTTTACCACTCAGAAAACAGGTAAGGACGAAGGGCTCGGCCGCCTACTTCAAGGATCCATTGAGACAGGGTGTGTGAAAGAGCTTGGTGATATTTAACGCACTATTATTATGACTCCAGTCCCAGAAGGGCTGGGCAAAGTCCGTACATGCCTTGTTAATAGGAGGCTGATTGCGTTCTGGTGCCTCTTGAAGGATCTTGGTCCCCAAGGTCTCCCCAGGTCCTAGTGGCTGTGTGGAAGCTGAGAATGAGCCCAGGGATTTGGGCTTGGGAATGTTCCAGGCAAATGGACTACAAGGTATTAGTCAGAGACTGTAAGGCTTAGAGCGGAACCCTCCCCACTCCCTTGCCATGCAGGCACCAAATACTGTTGATTTCTCCATTGCAGCCCCTTCTCCGCCTCCACACACTCTTTCCAGTCTCAGTCCTTCTAGGGAAACACATTGGCACTCCTGCCACGGGGTTTGCGATTGATCTTTATGCTACCCTGCCCCTTTAGTCCCTCTCACGTGGCTACCAGATTAGTCCTGGTTAACCCCACTTAGCATATGTCAGGCTCACTGTTTGAAGATTTCAATGGTTCCACCATGTTCGTATACAAAGTCCCCCATTCTTTACTGGGCATTTTAGGTCCCACAGTGACACGCTGTCAGCTTTGCTGACTCACCTCTCTTTGCTTTCTTTTTAAGTTTACATGGTCATTTGGAAGTTCCTTGTTCCCTAAGTGTATGTTCCATAGCCGCTTTTAGTTCTTGAAATACATTTCTTCAAATATATTCCAACTAGTCACTGTGCATTCTATGCATGGGCATTCTTTTTTTTTTCAATAGGTTTTGAGAGAACAGGTGGTGTTGGTTACATGAATAAGTTATTAAGTGGTGATTTGAGATTTTGGTGCACATATCACCCAAGCAGTGTACACTGTAGTCTTTAATCTCTCATCCCTCTCCCGCCCTTTCCCCCGAGTCCCCAAAATCCACTGTATCATTCTGACGCCTTTGCATCCTCACATTTAGCTCCCACTTATGAGTGAGAACATACCATGTTGGGTTTTCCATTCCTGAGTTACTTCACTTAGAATAACGGTCTCCAATTCCATTCAGGTTGCTGCAAATGCCATTATTTCATTCTCTTTTATGGCTAAGTAGTCTTCCATGGTGTGTATATACACACCACATTTTCTTCATCCACTCATTGGTTAATGGGCATTTGGGCTAGTTCCATATTTTTGCAATTGCGAATTGTGCTGCTAGAAACAGGCGTGTGCATTGAGAGGCCGAGGCGGGTGGATCACGAGGTCAAGAGATCGAGACCATCCTGGTCAACATGGTGAAACCCCGTCTCTACTAAAAATACAAAAAATTAGCTGGGCATGGTGGTGCATGCCTGTAATCCCAGCTACTCAGGAGGCTGAGGCAGGAGAATTGCCTGAACCCAGGAGGCGGAGGTTGCGGTGAGCCGAGATCGCGCCATTGCACTCCAGCCTGGGTAACATGAGTGAAACACCGTCTCAAAAAAAAAAAGAAACAGGCGTGTGTGAGTAACTTTTTCATATAATGACTTTTTTTCCTCTGGGTAGATACCCAGTAGTGGGATTGCTGGATCAAATGAGAGCTCTACTTTTAGTTCTTTAAGGAATCTCCACACGGTTTTCACAGTGGTTGTACACCTTCCCACCAGCAGTGTAAAAGTGTTCCCTTTTCACCACATTTATGCCAACATCTATTACTTTTCAATTTTTTTGATAATGGCCCTTCTTGCAGGAGTAAGGCGGGTATCACATTGTGGCCTTGATTTGCATTTCCCTGATCGTTAGTGATCTTGAGCATTTTTTCATGCTTGGTGGCCATTTGTATATCTTCTTTTGAGAACTGTATTCATGATGGGATTGTTTGTTTTTTCTTGCTGATTTGTTTGAGTTCCTTGTAGATTCTGGATATTGGTTCTTTGTCGGATGTGTAGATTGCAAAGATTTTTCTCCCACTCCCTGGGTTGTTTGTTTGGTGATTATTTCTTTTGCTATGCAAAAACTTTTTAGTTTAATTAAGTCTCCTCTATTTATTTTAATTAAGTTTATTTCAACTATTTACTTAAATTATTTAAACTAGTTAGTTTAATTAAACTATTTATTTTAATTAAGTTTATTTAAACTATTTAGTTTAATTAAGTCCCACCTATTTAAAATGTTTTCGTTGCATTTGTTTTTGAGTTCTTGGTCATCAAGTCTTTGCCTAAGCCAATGTCTAGAAGGGTTTTTTCAATGTTATCTTCTATAAGTTTTGTGGTTTCAGGTATTAGATTTAAGCCTTTAATCCATCTTTAGTTGGTTTTTGTATAAGGTGAGAGATGAGAATCCAGTTTAATTTTTCTACATGTGGCTAGCCAATTATCCCAGAAACACTTGTTAAATAGGGTATCCTTTCCCCACGTTATGTTTTTGTTTTCTTTTTTAAAGACCAGTTGACTGTAAGTATTTGGGTTTATTTCTGGGTTATCCATTCTGTTCCATTGGTCTATATGCCTGTTTTTATACCAGTACCATACTGTTTGGGTAACTACGGCTTTATAGTATAGTTTGAAATCAAGTAATGTGATGCCTCCAGATCTATTCTTTTTGCTTAGTCTTTGCTTTGATTATGCAGGCTCTTTTCTGGTTCCACATTTTAGGACAGTTTTTTCTAGTCCTGTGAAGAATGATGGTGGTATTTTGATGGGAATTGCATTGAATTTATAGACTGCTTTTGGCAGTATGGTCATTTTCACAATATTGAGTCTACACAATCATGAGCATGGGATGTGTTTCCATTTATGTGTGTCGTCTATGATTTCTCTCAGCAGTGTTTTGTAGTTTTCCTTGCAGAGTTCTTTCACTTCCCTAGTTAAATATCTTCCTAAGTATTTTATTTTACTTTATTTTTTGCAGCTATTTTAAAAGAAATTGAGTTCTTGATTCGATTCTTGGCATGGTTGCTATTGGTGTACAGCAGGGCTACTCATTTGTGTACAGTAATTTTGTATCCGGAAATTTTGCTTAACTCATTTACCAGTTCTAGGGGCTTTTTGGATGAGTCTTTATGATTTTCTAGGTATACGATGGTGTCATCAGCAAACAATGACAGTTTGACATCTTCTATTTGGATGCCCTTTATTTATTTCTATTGTCTGACTGCTGTGGCTAGGACTTCCAATACTATGTTGAATAGAAGTGGTGAAAGTCGGCATCCTTGTCTTGTTCCAGTTCTCAGGGGGAATGCTTTCAACTTTTCCCATTCAGTATAATGTCGACTGTAGATTTGTCATAGATAACTTTTATTGCCTTAAGGTATGTCCTTTCTATGACTATTTTGCTAAGGGTTTTAATTATAAAGGGAAGCTGGATTTTTAAAATGCTTTTTTGGTGTCCATTGAGATGATTATGTGATTTTTGTTTTTAACTCTGTTTGTATGTTGTATCAGATTTATTGACTTGTGGATATTGAACCATCCCTGCATCTCTGGTATGAAAGCCGCTTGATCATGGTGGATACTCTTTTGATATACTGTTGGATTTGGTTAGCTAGTATTTTGTTGAGGATTTTTGCATCTATGTTCATCAGGGATATTGGTCTGTAGTTTTCTTTTGTGTGTGTGTGTTTTATGTCCTTTCTTGGCTTTGGTATTAGAGTGATACCGGCTTCAGAATGATTTAGGGAGGATTCCTTCTTTCTCTATCTTATGGAACAGTGTCAACAGGATTGGTACCAATTCTTCTTTGAATGTCTGATAGAATTCAGCTGTGAATCATTTGGTCCTAGACTCTTTTTTTTTTTTTTTTTTTTTGGTAACTTTTTAATTACCATTTTAGTCTAGCTGCTTGCTATTGATCTGTTCAGAGTTTCTATTTCTTCCTAGTTTAATCTAGGAGGGTTGTATATTTCCAGAAATGTATCCATCTCCTTTAGGTTTTCTAGTATATATGCGTAAAAGTGTTCATGGTAGCCTAGAATTGTCTTTTGTATTTCTGGGGTATTGGTTGTAATATCTCCCATTTTGTTTCTAATTCAACTTATTTGGATCTTCTCTCTTCTTTTCTGGGTTAATCTTGCTAACGGTCTATCAATTTCATTTATCTTTTCAAAGAATCAGCTTTTTGTTTTATTTTTCTTTTATATTTTTCTTTGTCTCAAGTCCATTTAGTTCTGCTGTGATCTTGGTTATTTCTTTTCTTCTGCAGGGTTTGGTTTGATTTGTGCTTGTTTCTCCAGCTCCTTCAGGTGTGACCTTAGATTGTCTGTGCTCTTTCAGACTTTTTGATGTAGGCATTTAATGCTATGAACTTTTCTCTTAGCACCGCCTTTGCTGTATACCAGAGATGTTGTTGAATTCAGTTTACTGGTATTTTGTTGAGGATTTCCGAATCATGTTCATCAGTGATATTGGCTGTAGTTTTCTTATTTGATCTGGTTTTGGTATCAGGGTAATGTTGGCCTCACAAAGTGAGTTTGGAATTATTCCCTCCTGTCTGATTTTTTTTTAAATGAGTTTAGATAGAGTTGGTATTAGTTCTTGAAATATTTGGTAGGATTCAGCAGTAAAGCCATCAAGCCCTGGACTTTTCTTTGACGAGAGATGTTTGATTACGGCTTTGATTTCCTGACTCACTACTGGTTTGTGGAGGTTTTCTATTTCTTCATTGTTCAATTTTGGTAAATTGTATGTGTCCAGGAATTTATCCATTTTTCGGTTTTCTAGAATTTTCTAAAGTGTGTTGGCAGGTAGTTGTTCATAACAGTCTCTAACCATTCTGTTTCTGCAGTCTCAGGTATTATGTCTCCTTCTTTGTTTCTAACTTTATTTGGGTCTTCTCTCTTTTTTTCTTAATCTGGCTAGAGGTTTGTTGATTTTGTTTATCTTTTCAAAAAACCAACTTTTCATTTTGTTGATCTTATGCATTTTTTAAGTCTCAATTTTATACATTTCTGCTCTGATCTTTACTATTTATTTCCTTCTACTAATTTAGGGTTTGGTTTGTTCTTTTTTTCTAGTTCCTCATGGCACATTTTAGGTTGTTTACTTAAAGTCCTTCTACTTTGTTGATATAGATGTTTATTGCTATAAATGGCCCTCTTCGTACTGCTTTAGCTGTATTCAGTAGATTTGGTGTGTTGTATTTCCACTGTCATGTAGTTCAACAAATTTTTACATTTTCTTCTTTATTTCTTTAGTCCTCCATTGGTCGTTCAAGAGCATGTTGTTTAGTTTCCATGTATTTTGTGTTTTTCAAAGTTCCTCTTACTACTGATTTCTAGTTTTATTCCATTTTGGTTAGAAGAGACACTTGATATGATTTATATTTTTAAAAACCTGTTGAGACTTATCATGTGGCCTAAGATATGGTCTATTCTGGAGAATGTGCCATGTACTGATGAAAAGAACATGTATTTTGCAGCATTTGGGTGAAATGGTCTGTAAACATCACTTAGGCCTATTTGGTCTAGTATGTAGTTTAACTCTGATGTTTGAATACATACTTTTAAGTACTTTTTTAGAATTTGAGGATTTCCCTTACTTTTTGAAAACAACTATATGCTAAAGTTTTTTTTTTTCTTTTTTTTTGAGACGGAGGTTTGCTCTTTCGCCAGGCTGGAGTGCAGTAGCGTAATCTTGGTTCACTGCAACCTCCGCCTCCTGGGTTCAAGCGATTCTTCCGCCTCAGCCTCCCAAGTAGCTGGGACCACAGGTACGTGCCACCACACTCAGCTAATTTTTGTATTTTTAGTAGATGGGGTGTCACCATGTTGGCCAGGATGGTCTCGATTTCTTGATCTCATGATCTGCCTGCCTCGGCCTCCCAAAATGCTAGGATTACAGGTGTGAGCCACTGCGCCCGGCCTTAAACTAAAATCTTTTTAAAAATTAAGCATTTTTAGGGATTTTATAGAGGAATAATTTTCAGGATACCTAGTTTACCTTATTGCTATTATTTCTGTGCAAGACTTCTTGGATCATCCAAGTAATCTTTTGTGTTGCAAGCCTACCATGCACATTGCAACCTCCTCACTGTAACTCATTATGTCTTGTCTCTTTGTAACACCATAACACTTTCACCTTGAAGCTTGTCTAAGTGTTGTTCTTCTGTTTGTTTGTTTGAGTTGGAGTTTTGCTCTTGTTGCCCAGGCTGGAGTACAGTGGTGCAATCTCGGCTCACTGCAACCTCTGCCTCCTGGGTTCAAGCAATTCTCCTGCCTCAGCCTCCCAAGTAGCTGGGATTATAGGCATGTGCCACCATGCCTGGCTAATTTTGTATCTTTAATAGAGATGGGGTTTCTCCATGTTAGTCAGGCTGGTCTTGAACTCCTGACCTCAAGTGATCTGCCTGCCTTAGTCTCCCAAAGTGCCGGGATTACAGGCGTGAACCACCATACCCGGCCGTGTTGTTCTTTTTTTAAGGGCCAGATCAAGTCCTGCCTCCTCCTAAAGTCTTTCCCTGCAACATTAGGTTTCTACAGACATTCCTGTTGTGCTTTGTATGACCCAGTTGTCATTTACCTGTGCTATAATGCTGCTTAGCATTTTCTTTAGTCACGACCAGTTATTGAGGGCTTTCTACATGTCAAACACAAAGTCAAGTGCTTTCCATGTATTATATCATTTAACCTCATAAATACCCTGGTGACAGGTGACTCCGGCAGCACCCAGTTTTTTAAATGAGAAAATCCTAGAGTCAGAGAAGTTAAGGAGCTTTCCCAAGGTCATATAGCTAGTAAATTAATGGAGGCCAGATTCATATCCAGGACCACTGGATTTCAAATTTCATTCTAATACCCACTAAACAAAATCACGTCACACATAAACTAAATGTGTAAGTTTCACATTAAGTTTTCACAGTTACATGGTTTGTTCTCTAAGGCTAGAGAAAAATACCTCATACATATTCTCTGTATCCAGCACAAAGTCATTTTCTCAACAAATATCAATTACATGTTTATTAATCCAACATGTATTAAACCATCTATGTGACAGACAGCATGCTAGACTTTGTGTTGCAGAAAAAAAGTAGACAAATCTCTGACCTTGAAGAGCTCAAAAGCCAGTAGGGTAGTCCTCCTTATCTGCAGGGGATACATTCCAAGACCCCCAGAGGATGCCCGAAACCACCGATAGTACCAAACCCTATATATACTGGTTTTTTGGTCTGATAACCAAGAGGACTACCAAGAAACTAGCAGTCAGGTAGCATATACTGAGTGGACATGCTGGACAAAGAAATGATTTGCATCCTGGGTGGGATGGAGCAGAAAGGGGCAAGATTTCATCATGCTACTCAGAACAGTGCAAAAATTAAAACTTACGAATTCTTTATTTACGGAATTTTCCATTTAATATTTTCAGACCACTGTTAACCACCAGTAACTGAAACTATGGGAAGCAAAACCACGGATAAGAGGGGACGACTGTAACAGGGCTTCTGGGTCCACCAAGATGACATGACTCTTTTTCTCCCAGGTCCTCCCCTTTTTAGCTAAAACCTATGGACATAACACAGCAAAATCGAAGAATGCTGATAAAAGAAATCAACCTACATACCTATAATCAACAAACTATATAAATGAAGAGACGTACTGATCCATGAATTGGAAGATTCAATAGAGTAAAGATGTCATTTCTTCCCAAATTGATCTACAGATGTCATGAAATCTCTATCAAAATCTCAACAAGCTTTCTTATAGACAAAGGTAAGTTTATGGTAAAATTTATGTGAAAAGCACAGGCCCCAAAATAGCTGAAACAATTTGGATGAAGAATAAAATGAGAGAACTCGCCCAATTTGATTCTTTAATTCAATTTCATTAAAACTGTGATCAAGTTGGGGGGACATGACACCTTTACTATATTGAATCTTCCAAGTCATAAATACAGCATGTCTCTCCTTTTATTTAGGTCTTTTTTGATTTCTCTGATCAGCATTTTGTAATTTTCAACCTGTAAATTGTATTCATTTTTTATTAAGTATGTATTCTAGACATTTCATTTTATTTGGAGCAATTATAAATGATTTTGTGTTTTAAATTTTGCTTTCCATATGTTCATTGTTACAATACAGAATGTGATTGTCATTTGTGTATTACTCTTGAATCCAACAACCTTGCCGAACTCACTTGCCAGTTCTAGGAGGCTTTTTTTTTTTTTTTTTCCTCATTAAACTTTTTTAATGGGTCTCAAAATTCTGTGACAAATTTTTGGTCAAGTTGTTTCCATTAAAAAGTACTGATTTTAAAAACTGACTAAACTGCCACAAGCAAAAAAGAAAACCAAAGTGGTCCACTAAACATTCTCCTTTCCTTCTGAAGGTTTTACGATGCATTGTTATCATTAACCAGTCTTTTACTACTAAACTTAAATGGCCAATTGAAACAAACAGCTCTGAGACCGTTCTTCCTTCACCACTGATTAAGACTGAGGTGGCAGGTATTAGGGATAATGTTCATTTAGGCTTCTGAGCTTTCTGGGCAGACTGGGTGACCTTGCCAGCTCCAGCAGCCTTCTTGTCCACTGCTTTGATGACACCCACGGCAACCGTCTGTCTCATATCACGAACAGCAAAGCGACTGAGAGGTGGATAGTCTGAGAAGGTCTCAACACACATGGGCTTGCCAGGAACCATATCAACGATGGCAGCATCACCAGATTTCAAGAATTTAGGGCCATCTTCCAGCTTTTTACCAGAACGGCGATCAATCTTTTCCTTCAGTTCAGCAAACTTGCAGGCAATGTGAGCTGTGTGGCCATCCAGTACAGGGGCATCGCCAGCACTGATTTGGCCTGGATGGTTCAGGGTCATCACCTGAGCAGTGAACCCAGCTGCTTCCATTGGTGAGTCGTTCTTGCTGTCACCAGCAACGTTGCCACAACGAACATCCTTGACAGACACATTCTTGACATTGAAGCCCACATTGTCCCCAAGAAGAGCTTCACTCAAAGCTTCATGGTGCATTTCGACAGATTTCACTTCAGTTGTAACGTTGACTGGAGCAAAGGTGACCACCATACCAGGTTTGAGAACACCAGTCTCCACTCGGCCAACAGGAACAGTACCAATGCCACCAATTTTATAGACATCCTGGAGAGGCAGGCGCAAGGGCTTGTCAGTTGGACAAGCTGGTGGTAGGATGCAGTCCAGAGCCTCAAGCAGCGGGCTCCACTGGCATTGCCATCCTTACGGGTGACTTTCCAACCCTTGAACCAAGGCATGTTAGCACTTGGCTCCCGCATGTTGTCACCATTCCAACCAGAAATTGGCACAAATGCTACTGTTTCGGGGTTGTAGCCAATTTTCTTAATGTAAGTGATGATTTCCTTGACGATTTCCTCATATCTCTTCTGGCTGTAGGGTGGCTCAGTGGAATCCATTTTGTTAACACCAACAATTAGTTGTTTCACACCTAGTGTGTAAGCCAGGAGGGCATGCTCTCAGGCATGCCTGTTCTTGGAGATACCAGCTTCAAATTCACCAACACCAGCAGCGACAATCAGGACAGCACAGTCAGCCTGAGATGTCCCTGTAATCATGTTTTTGATGAAGTCTCTGTGTCCTGGGGCATCAATGATAGTCACGTAGAACTCGCTGGTCTCGAATTTCCACAAGGAGATGTCAATGGTGATACCACGTTCACGCTCAGCTTTCAGTTTATCCAAGACCCAGGCATACTTGCAAGAGCCCTTTCCCATCTCAGCAGCCTCCTTTACAAATTGTTTAATGGTTCTTTTGTGGATGCCACCGCATTTGTAGATTAGATGGCCAGTAGCGGTGGACTTGCCTGAATCTACATGTCCAATGGCGACAGTGTTGATATGAGTCTTTTCCTTTCCCATTTTGGCTTTTAGGGGTAGTTTTCACGACACCTATGTTCTGGCAGCAAATCTGTTGCAAAAAAGCTCTAGGAGGCCTTTTTTATAGCTATCTTAGGGTTTTCCATGCAGACAATCACACCACCGGAAAATAGGGATTGTTTTATTTTTACCTTAAGGCTTACAATAATGGCTGTAATCATTAGACCACGTTATACTGGCAGAGGCATAGATGCGTAGGTGACTGGAGCAAATGGAGAACCCAGAAATAGAGCAACAACAACAAATAAATGTTCATCTGACTTTTTGCACCATTTCAACAAATGGTGCTGGAGCAATTGGACATTAACCTAAACTACATAAATTACACCAAAAACATAGGTCGAAATGGATGACAGACTTTAAAAATATAAAACAAACAATATAAAACTCTAGAAAACAGATAGGTCTGGATGCAGTGGCTCACACCTGTAATCCCAGCATTTGGAGGTTGAGATGGGAGGATCACTTGAGCCCAGGAGTTCACGGCAAGCCTGGGAAACATGGTGAAGCCCCTGTTCTCTACTAAAAATACAATAAATTAGTTAGGAGTGGTGGTGCATGCCTGTAGTCCTAGCTATTCGGGAGACTGAGGTGACAGGATCATTTGAGCCCAGGGAGGTCAAGGCTGCAGTGAGCCATGATCATGCCATTGCATTTCAGACTGGGTGACAGAGACCCTGTCTCAAAAAAAAAAAAAAAAAAAAAAGCAAAAGAAAACAAATTAGTAGTGCCTTCGAGAACTGAACGTGCAACTACAATATGACTCAGCAATAGTTCTCTAAAGAGAACTTCAGAAGGTTTTCCAAAAGTCACATGGAGAAGCAAGCAGCCAAAAACAGCACATGCTAAGGGACAGAAGAAAGTTACAGAAACAAACAGGCAGCATGATTCTGTTTATCTAAAGTTCAAAAGCAGGCATTAAAGGAGATGTGGTTCACGGATACACACACGACTGGTAGAAGTGCAAATCCCTCCAATCTCCTCTGGATGAACGTCCCAAAGGTACCAAGTAGAGTAAAGCAAATCAGATACTTCACACTATCGTATTCTCCGCCTGTTAGTCTGAGGCCACCTATAATACGGAGATGTCTCAGGAAGCAAACATTCTTGTAACATAGTTTCACTGATGACTCTTTTAAAATCTGAAACCCTTAATATCTGAAATGACAAGTAATTTCTTTCCACAGTACGAAATACAGTGCATACCCATTGGCTGGTAATAAAACTATTAGAGAAATAAGATATAAATTGCTTGAAAAAGGATTTGGAATTTTGTAAGTTAAAAAGTATTCCAATCTCCTGTTTCTTTGTTACTTACAAATTAAGAATTAAAAGACAGACCTACATGCAACTAGCAAACTTCATACTAGAATAATCTACAATCCAGAGAAGTCAGTCCTAAATTAAAGGTATAGTTTTGCTTTTAATACTTTCTTTCTGAAAATCAGACATGTTAAAGGTAATTTAAAAATTATTTTGAGAAAAAAGGACTCATTATCCTCATTGCAAATATTCATGATAACGTATCCTTCAGCAAAGTAATAATGAATGGTTGGACTTCTTTATGCATAAAGACATTCTAAGCTTGGGGCCTAGATCTTATTTCTTTCAAACACAAAAATGGCAGTCTGACTCGATTAACCTAAGCAATGACACAGAAAAAAAAATAATGCCCAATTCCCAACCTTGCACCCAACAACTTGCTTCCAACAGTCAATGGTCTTTCTCATTCCTCTTATTAGGACACAACAGATTCCATCTAACAGATCTGCAATTCCCACAGTTCCTTTTATTTTAATCTAAGTGTTTAAACTGTTCAATGATTTCCAATTTTACAGGATCCATATCTATGTAAGCCTAAGTGCACAAAGTATAAATCAGTGAACAATTCCCCACTGCAGGAAAACCAATCATATAAGTCATGTATTCAGAAACACTTTTCACAACTACATGGTTAGGAAGCAAAATTCAACAATTAGTCATTGACAATTTTGCCTCTTTCATAAACCTGACTTTGAAATGTATAAAAGTATTGCTAATTTAAAATCAGAGAGGAGGCCAAGTCTAATTAAATATTTCTTCAGAAAATTTGAAATCCTACTATATGTTTAAAATAGACCTATTATTCAGCACTCTTTTTGTTTGTTTGTTTTTGTTTTTTAGAGGATGGGGTCTCACTATGTTTCCCAGGCTGCTCTGGAGCTCCTGAGCTGAAGCGCAATATTCACACCTCTGCCTCCCAAGTATCCACTCTGGGGGTGCGGCCCTAGAATCTACTTCTCCCACAGGACCACCACCTACGCCACTGTACCAGCGGTTGGTGTTGCTAAACTACCTACTGATCAAACCCCTTAATAGGGCTGCTGAAACACCATTAAGGTAAGTCGGTTTAAACCAATCAGGTTTTCTCAATGCTGCCACCATTGACATTTTGGGCCTGACAATTCCTTGCTGCAGGGGCCTGACCTGTGCATTCCCGCCTTGTAACCCCTAGATGCCAGCAGCACCCCTCACAAGTTGTGGCAACCACACATGTCCCCAGACATTGCCCAGGTCCCCTCGGGAGCAAAACTGCATTAGCTGAGCAGCTCTTGCTTAAACATACACCCATTTTTAGCACTGAGTTTGGGTTACAGTTTTTGAACATCCATCTTGTCTCTGGGATAAAGATGGATATTGGCAATATAAAGGAGACTTGTGCGGCTGATACAGAAACACTCTAGGAGTTACCATCATGTGAAGAGAGCAAGTCACATCATACAGCCAGCATAATTCCACGTATGTGAAAACAAACAAAAAGCAAAGTTATTTGCATGTATAAAAGCAAAGAAGACTACAAGAATCTGCACAGCCCACTGATATCAGGTTATTTCTGAAGAGGATTTTGAGGTTGTGGGGAGGCTGCTGCAATTGGATTGTTGTTTGTTTGTTTGTTTTGAGAAGGAGTCTCTGTCGCCCAGGCTGCAGTGGGGCGGTGTGATCTCAGCTCACTGCAACCTCTGCCCCCTGGATCCAAGCAATTCTCCTGCCTCAGCCCCCCAAGTACCTGAGATGACAGGCGCACATCACCATGCCTGGCTGATTTTTTTCTACTTGTATTAGAGATGGGGTTTCACCACATTGGCCAAGCTACTCTTGAACTCCAAAACTCAGGTGATCTGTCCGCCTCGATCTCCCAAAGTGCTGAGATTACAGGTGTGTGCCAGAGCACCTGGCTTAATTTTTTTTCTTTTTTTTGGAAACCATATTGATGTATTACTGGCATAATTAAAATAATAAAGGAAAGAAAGGTAGGTCACGGAGCTTTAAAGTTAAAAAGACTCTGAGTCCTAACTAGTGATTGCAGGGTAATTATTACTTATTTTTACTTTTTTGTTCCCCAGACAGAGTGTCACTCTGTCAACCCAGGCTGGAGTGCAGTGGCGCAAACTCGGCTCATAGCAACCTCCGCTTGCCGAGTTCAAGTAATTCTCCTGCTTCAGCCTCCCAAGTCGCTGGGATTCCACCACGCCTGGCTAATTTTTGTATTTTCAGTAGAGACAGGTTTCACCATATTGACCAGACTGGTCTCGAACTCCTGACCTCAACTGATGCACTCACCTCAGCCTCCCAAAGTTCTGGGATTATAGGCGTGAGCCACCGTGCCCCACTCTAGGGTAATTTTTAAAAACAGTGCTAGGCCCCCTCCGTTTCCACTTGCGTAAAATGTAGACAATAAAACAGACTCTGTGGAACCGTCACAAAAGTGAGTGAGGCACATGCCTCGTGGGAAGGAGCGAGTATCACGCGCTCACGGGACATCTCCCCTTTGACACTGCTGTATCTGAAGTCCCAGTTCGGGCGAGCGTGGAGTATACAACCTGATAGCTGCGCAACCCCAGTTCCTGAGCCCTGAGTACCTCTCACCTTCTCCCTCTTCACGGTCATGGCCAAGGTCTGCCTCCTGCCCTCTGGCTCATCTCCAGTGCCTGCTCCTGCATACACTCACCTGAAGATATCATCTCTAGGTCTGCCACAAATGTATGCAGAGGCCCAGGAGGAGCCAAGGGTGAAAACTGGAGTGCCTAAGTCAGTGGTTCTCAGGATGTGATGTGCAGAGACCTCAATCTGAACTATCCTGCAGACTGCTTTGGTCCCACCCAGCCCACTGAGTCCAAACCTCTGGGGGTGGGACCCTAGAATCTGCTTCTCCAACAGGACCAACACCCCCTCCCCACTGCACTGTCAAGTCTGGGGCCCACCGGCCACATACCTGACTACAGCTCCAATGCCATGTGTCTTTATCTCCTATGTGCTAGGGAAAGAACCAGGAGAGGACAGCACAGAGGGAGGCCCAGGTCATCCTGTGACCTCCTCGCCTTTGCTGGAGTGACCCCTTCCTCTGGTTCAAAATCTACAACGACAGGGTGCAGACCAGCCCTCGACCACCGCGTGTGCTGAGATTCCTTGAGGACCTGAGGTCGAACTGCTTCAGAATGGAAATGCCCCTAGACTTAGAGTCAGACACATTTAGGCTCAGTCAGTAGTTCTGCCACTCAGTGAAGAAAATCACTTACTGTCACTACGCATCAGTGTCTTCATGTGAAATGAAGAAAATGATACCTCTCAAGGTGAGGAGGACTGAGAGAAACCACGCGTGTAAATCACCTGGCTGGAGATCTGGCTCACCGTAGGTGCAAAATAAATGTCAGTTTCCATGGTTCAGCGCCAGGGGCTTTCTCTGACACAGGCCAAATGCCTAGAACCTCCCCTCATTGGGGGAGAAAGAGGTCTTGAATGCCTTCTGTTTCATCTTTCTGCTTGCCTACACATCACCCATTTATCACTGCCTAGACTGAGCTGCACGCTTTTCCATCTCCCACGAGAGATGCCATCTCCACTGTGTCTCCCCGGGGTTCTTCTTCCCTGGCTCCCGGGAAGGCAGGTGTCACACCACTGTTGCCACAGCTTCGGGAAGCACACAGAGCATGGGTTAATGCAGCCCGATCCGGGAAAAGCTCCCGTCGGGTTTCACCACTGCCTCCCAGCATGACTTCATATTGAAAACACTACACCCCAGCACCATCATTGCTCCTGGAGAGAAGACACAAGAAGTCAGAAGGAACCACAAGCCCAGAACTCTCATTGCTTGGTCCCATAAAGAAGGTCAGGAGTTCCTAGAAGGGAGAAATTTCCGTCCAGTGAAAATTGTTTTTTCTTTGCTTTCCTTTGTATGTATTACTCCTGTCTAAAACTTCAAATCTTCCTACTCAGTAAACATCATCCTTCAGTGGTGGTCACGTGGCAGTCTGAAACAAGTCAGTGTTTGTGTCTGTTTTCTCTGTAGCTTCTCTTTTTGTTCCTCACTAACTTTTACTTCCTGCAGCTTCTCGTTCTCTTGTATTGTTATGTCCATTCCCCATATACCCCGCCATTTCTAATCCCTCCCTGGACTGACTCTCGGGCCTTTACCTCCTGTCCTAAAGCCTAATCTGCCTGAATCCTTTTCTCATTTCACTCTGCATACTCAAACTTACAGTATCTTGTGCCCTATACTTTTTTAAAAAATAAATTTACCAAAATAAATTACAAATAATATTTTAAGCCTGGACATTTGGCTTATGCCTGTAATGCCAACACTTTGGGAGGCTGAGGGGGGTGGATCCGTTGAGGCCAGGAGTTTGAGACGAGCCTGGCCAACGTGGTAAAATCCCATCTCTACTAAAAGTACAAAAATTATCCGGGTGTGGTGGCTCGCACCTGTAATCCCAGCTCCTCGGGAGGCTGAGGTAGGGAACCCTGGAGCTTGAACCTTGGAGGTAGAGGTTGCAGTGAGCTGAGATCATGCCATTGCACTCCAGCCTGGGCGACACAGTGGGTCTCAACAAAAAAAAAAGAAAAAGTTAGTGACTATGTCAAAGTCTCAGGATCCAAGGTCTCCATACTAATATGGAATGTATTTTCTTTTCTTTTCTTTCTTTTTTTTTTTTTGAGGCGGAGTCTTGCTCTGTTGCCAGGCTGCAGTGCAGTGGAAGGATCTCTGCTCACTGCAACGTCTGCCTCCCAGGTCCAAGTGATTCTTCTGCCTCAGCCTCCTGAGTAGCTGGGACTACAGGCACCTGCCACCTTGTCCAGCTACTTTTTTGTATTTTTAGTAGAGACGAGGTTTCACTGTGTAAGCCAGGATGGTCTCAAACTCCTAAAATTGCGATCTGCCCACCTCAGCCTCCCAAAGTGCTGGGATTACAGGCATGAGTCACTGAGCCTAGCTATAGAATGTATTTCTATGAACAAACAACAAATTAGAAAGAAAATTTAAAAACAGTACCACTTATAGGAGAAACAGAAAACATGAACTACTTAGGAAAATATTTAACAAAATAAATGAAGACCTCTACACTAAAAACTGTAAAAGCATTGCTGAGAGAAATGTTAAAAAAACTCTAGTAAATAGAGGGATATACTATGTTCATTATTGGAAGACTCAGTATTATTGAGATGACAGTTCTCTTTTAACTCATCTAAATTTTTTTTTTTTTTTTTTTTTTTTTTGAGACCGAGTTTCGCTCTTGTTACCCAGGCTGGCGTGCAATGGCGCGATCTCGGCTCACCGCAACCTCCGCCTCCTGGGTTCAGGCAATTCTCCTGCCTCAGTCTCCTGAGTAGCTGGGATTACAGGCACGTGCCACCATGCCCGGCTAATTTTTTGTATTTTTAGTATAGACGGGGTTTCACCATGTTGACCAGGATGGTCTCGATCTCTTGACCTCGTGATCCACCGCCTCGGCCTCCCAAAGTGCTGGGACTACAGGCTTGAGCCACCGCGCCCAGCACTCATCTAAAATTTAACACAATCCCCATCAAAATTTTATTGACAAACTGATTCTAAAATTCATAAGGCAATGCAAAAAACCCTAGAAAAACAACACTATTTTGGAAAGGAATAAGAAAGAGGGCATTCATTATTTGATTCTGAGTATGACTATAAACATATAGAAATCAAATCGGTGTGATATCAGCATAAGAACAAATCGATCAAACAGAACAGAATAGGGAACAGAAATAGACCCAGACATCTATACAGTCAATTGAACTCTGATAAAGCCTCCAAGTTAACTCGATGGGAAAAAGAAAGTCTTCTCCATAAATGATGTTGGACAGCCACGTGACTGAAAGGTGGGGAAACAACATGGGCAGAATGGTGGCCGGGCCGGGGAGCCCCGCGTCCTACACAGCTGCAGTGCGAGCTGCCAACACAACAAGCCCGGAGGCTGGAGAGATGGGCACCGCCCTGAGCGTGAGGCTGTTTGCATTTGAATCTGTACTAATGCAGAAACCAGAAAACAGCGATTAATCAACCAGGCTCTGATTTTATCAAACAAATATCAATGCCTAAGTCACTACGTGGTGGTCAGGCAAATCCTTAAAGAATCGTGTATTTTTAAGGCAATGAGGGTAGCATTTGTGACAGCCATATCTATTATAAGCCCACGTGGGAGACTGGGACAAGCTTTGCTCAAAGCAGGCTTTGGACTGAGGGGAGGTGGGGAGGCTGAGGGGTGGCTAGTCCTCTCTGTGAGCTGTAGAGTTTATGAACTCTCTGCCTGGGGGTTTCACCACAAATCCAAGCTGGGATTCCACAGGGGTCTGACATTCCCTCTGCTGGTGAAGCCTCATAGAGCCCACAAGAGCAGGACGCTCTTCCACTAGATTAGATGTACTCATTCAATAAATATGTATTACGTGAATGCTATATCCCAGGCAGTAAGCTAGATAGTCCCTGGAGGAAGCCACCGTGGGAAACACAAGGCCGAGAGCAGGGCCAAGCCAAATCAGAAGTGGCGGCCCAGGGGCAGTAGAGCCCCTGCGTAGGAACAAAGAAATAGCGAAGAAGACAAGCAGCAGGGAGAACTGGGGCCAGGACTGCAAAAGGAATCACAAAGCAGACGAAGTATCCGAGTGAAACCCGGTGGCGCACAGCTGAGAAGGTCCAAACAGGGCAGCCCCAGCAGCACTGAGCACTCAGTGAACTGACTGGAAACCGGATCTGGGTTTCCAGTTAGAAGAACCATGCAGCTCCTTGGAAAGATGGCTGATTCTAAGGCTGGGGCAGGACACATAAAGATGAGCCTGGAGCATCTGGTAGTGACAGGAAGTAAGGAAGCATTCAAGCGCCCCCCGATCCCCCACAAACATTGACGGAGCTCTGTCAGAGGGGCACAGAGCCAACTGCAAGGCTTCTGATGGCCAGTGCTGGAACAATGACAGCAAGGAATAAATAAAGTGGCGTTTAATTATAACCCAAAGCATAATGCAGCTGTTCATGATTCCATACTGACATAAATAAACTGTTGAATAAAGTAATAAATGGAGAAGAAACAAACCTTTCAGGCAGAAGAATTCCAAATCATGTATGTAGTTGCTGCACATCAATAAAGACAAAGCACAAGCTCCCATCTCCTAAGTGTGGGCTACACATAGTCGCTTTCTGCTCAGGAGTACAAGGTGGAAAAAAAGTAAAGAGTAACGTTCCAACCACCTACATCATTCAGGTGATCAAGGTCCTCATGCGCAGTCATAAATGGGCCAGGCACAGTGGCTCATGCCTGTAATCCAGCACTTTGGGAGGCCAAGTCAGGCAGCGCCCTTGAGGCCAGGAGTTCGAGACCAGCCTGGCCAACACGGTGAAACTCCGCCTCTACTAAAAATAAGATAATTACCCAGAATGGTGGCGCATGCCTGTAATTCCAGCTACTGGGGAGTTTGAGGCAGGTTCAAGCTACTTGCTTGAACCTGGGAGGCAGAGGTTGCAATGAGCCAAGATCATGCCACTGCACTCCAACCTGGGTGACAGAGCGAGAAAAAAAAACATAAATCATGCTGCTAGTGTGTCCCCTCAATATGGCACTTTCATGCTATGGCCTTCCTCCCCAAAATCCATAACCAGTGTCCAGTCATGTAAAAATCATCAAACAAATTTCAGGAGAGGAGCATCCTACAATACGCCTCCCCAGTACTCTTCAAAACTGTCAAGGTCATCAGAAAAAAGGAAAGTCTGACACAGGGCGTCCAATCTTTTGGCTTCCCTGGGCCACACTGGAAGAGGAAGAATTGTCTTGGGCCACACATAAAATACACTAACACTCAGGATAGCTCGTGAGCTAAAAAATAAAAAAGGTGGCCGGGCGCAGTGGCTCATGCCTGTAATCCCAGCACGTTGCTACTAAAAATACAAAAATTAGCTGGGCATGGTGGTGCATGCCTGTAATCCCAGCTACTCGGGAGGCTGAGGCAGGAGAATTGCTTGAACCGGGACCTGGGAGGCAAAGGTTGCGGTGAGCTGCAGCACTTTGCGGGGCCGAGTCAGGCAGCGCCACTGCACTCCAGCCTGGGCTACAGAGCAAGACTCCGTTCCTAAATAAATAACAAAAATAAAAAAATAAAAAAGGTCCATGCATCAATCTCATAATGTTTTAAGAGAGTTTACGAATTTGTGTTGGGCCACATTCAAGCTGCCTTGGGCCACGCGTAGCCCGTGGCCGGAGGATTGGACAAGCTTGGTCCATCACAACCAACAGGAACCCGAGGAGACAGAACTGTGGTATCCTGGGTGGGGTCCTGGAACAGAAAAAAGATGCTAGGTTTACAAAAACTAAGGAAATCGGTATAAACTATGAACTTTGGTTACTAATAGTATATCAATGTTGGCTTATTAATTATAACGAATATACCATGCAATGTAAGGTGTTTATAACGGGGGAGCCGGATGGGGGGGCTGGGCTGGGAACTCTACCTGCTCAATTCTTCTGAAATTAAAGAACTGCTCTGAAGCCGGGCGCGGTGGCTCAAGCCTGTAATCCCAGCACTTTGGGAGGCCGAGGCGGGTGGATCACGAGGTCAAGAGATCGAGACCATCCTGGTCAACACGTTGAAACCCCGTCTCTACTAAAGCTACAAAAAATTAGCTGGGCATGGTGGCGCGTGCCTGTAATCCCAGCTGCTCAGGAGGCTGAGGCAGGAGAATTGCCTGAACCC
>NW_022437098.1:1037372-1083586 GCF_009761245.1 Sapajus apella | reverse complement strand
AAAAAAAAAAAAAAAAAAAAAAAAAAAAGAACTGCTCTGAAAAATATCGTAAGTGCAAATCTTATAAATCTGGGGAGAAATGTTTAAAAGGTATGAATAATAGATGCAGCTCCCAATGCTCTCTAAAATCGCCTGGAAAATTGCCTTTGATGCAAAATAAAACAGATGATCTTTTTTTATTTTTAGAGACAGAGCAGGAAAGTAGATCTCAGAGCCGCCTGCTGATGGAGGCGGCAGGAAAATCTCATTAGCGCCTGAACCTCTGGTTCCTCATGGTGTCCACGGGACCTAGTCGGTGAAGCTGTTTGTTGTTTTCCCCAATTGTCCATGTTTTCCTGGTACTGAAAATACCTCTCCAGTAACTCTCCTGGAGCCATGCAAGGCCATGGGGAAAGTCGGACATACACTGGGGCTAAACAGGCATGTCAGGACACCTTGACTGGGTGGTCAGGAGCAGGTGCTTTAGTGGCACCTACAATAAACTCCAGTGTGTCAACAACATGAGTGGGTCTCTGTTCCTTGCAACAAGAAGAAGCAAAGGAAGGAAGGAAGTTACTCGGTGTACACTGGCATATTGGTGGTTTCTTCTCAATGCCGTGGCATCATCAGAACCTTGTATTAGGGAAATTACGGCTTCAAAAAGAAGAAAACCACAGTTTGGAAGGCCCATTACGGCAGTGCTTCTCAACCGTAGGGTGGGTGAGAATGCCCTAGAGCGCTTCTTCACCCCGATTCCCCGGCTCCCGCCCCACAGATTCATATCCAGTAGGTGTGGGCTGGGTCCTGAAAACGTGTTTTTCTGGCAGACTCCCAAGTGCTGCTGCTGCTGGGGCTGGTCTTGTGCACTCTGAGGAATGCCAAGGCAGGAGGCCTTTGCAAGTCTCTGAGTCACGAGAATGAGAACAAGAGGACGGGGTCAGTAAATGACTCTCTCGTGATGTAGGATACCGAGTGCACTTTAGTATCTGATACGTGGACACTGGACGATGATATCTTGGGGCCTAGGATCCCGGGAACTCACTGTTACGTCCCCGGCGTTAGCACCCTGCCTGGTACAGAGGCTGTGCTTCCAAAACAGCTGTTAGCTGAACAAGTGAATGTGATATGACTTGCGTTTGCCTGGGTACTGGGAATGGCTATGGTTTGAGTGTTTATGCACCCCCCCAAAACTCATGTGTTCAAACTTAATCACCACTGTGACAGATTAAAAGAAGGGGCTTTTCGGAGGTGATTAAGTCATGAAGGCAGAGCTCTAGTGGACAGCGTGAAGGCCTTTATAAAAGAAACATCACACAGCATATGCCCCTTCTTTGCCCGTCCACTTTCTGCCACGTGAGGACACAGCACTCAAGTCACCATCTTGGGAGCAGAGAGCAGCCCTCACAGACACTGGACCTGTGGGTGCCTTGATCTCGGACTTCCCAGCCTCCAGACCTGGGAGAATATAAATTTCTGTTCTTTATAAATGGCTCAGTCTGTGGCATTTTGTTACGGCAACACCAATGGACAAAGACTGGAGTGGAAGTTGAACGTTTTGTTCTGGTGGAGGGGGGCACAGATCGGTGATGTCAAGAAAAGGATTGGAGGTAAAAGAAACCTAGAACATAGGCCGGGCGCGGTGGCTCAAGCCTGTAATCCCAGCACTTTGGGAGGCCGAGGCGGGTGGATCACGAGGTCAAGAGATCGAGACCATCCTGGTCAACATGGCGAAACCCCGTCTCTACTAAAAATACGAAAAATTAGCTGGGCATGGTGGCGCGTGCCTGTAATCCCAGCTACTCAGGAGGCTGGGGCAGGAGAATTGCCTGAACCCGGGAGGCGGAGGTTGTGGTGAGCCGAGATCGCGCCATTGCACTCCAGCCTGGGTAACAAGAGCGAAACTCTGTCTCAAAAAAAAAAAAAAAAAGAAACCTAGAACATAAAGTAAAGGAATCAGCGGGGGTTCTGATTGTCAGCAACTGAAACTTCCTCCTGCTGCTTTACACGAGGAAAGACTTCATCAACAAGCTAGAAGGTGGCTCATGGGGGGGCCAGAGCCCCACAGGGCACCAAATGGGCAGGACTACAGTTGAGATTGCCCCTCGGAGCTGCTCCAGGAGGACCCAGGAGTTGTGGGTGCTGTACACAGGTTGCCTTTCTTGCCCCGTGCCCACCTTTCCCACGGGATGTCGGATACCACCCCACACTGCCCCTTGAGTTCCCTGCCACTGAAGGCTCTCTGCTGTCACTTTTAGGCAGAACCTGGTGAGCCAAGCCTTTGCCTGGTGTCAAGTGAGGCCAGGGAGGCAAAGATATGAAGGCATCAGCCTCCAGGATGGGAGCCTGGCTCAGGCAGGGCATCTTCCACATGTAGAAAAGGGGCTAAAACTCACAAGCATCCGGGACACCTGGCTTCACAGATTGGTCAAGGGGACTCCGTTCAGCAATCAGAAGTGGCCAGGACAGGGGAAAGAAGTTCAGGATGTGCTGCCTTCTTCACTGGCATTTCCAGAGGCGCTCCAGTCCCCCAGAGGAATCATCCAAGAATACGAGTACTCAGAAAGTCAATTAGCTTAAATGAAACCATGTCTATTGCAAACCATTTTAGTTAAATAAACTTGCTGATACCAAATTAGGAAATCTGGAAGTAACTTCTGAATTACAATCTATGTAATTATTTTGTTGATGAAACAATTTTTTCTCTCAAATATAATTAGGAAAAATAAATGAGTGAGTGCTCTCATGGAGACTACTGTGACATGGAAATTTCTATAATATTGTATTGATTATGGCAGGATTTTATTGGTTTTTAGCAAAGTGGCAGTGACATTAAAGGAATCTAACCAAGCTGCTTTGCCTGAACACTTCCATGGGGAGGTCTGAGATTCCAGAACACATTATCATTTTGAAATGCAGTCAATCCAAAAATGGGATTAAGATAAGCAAATTAGCTTAATATCCACATTGGAAGGCAAGTCTTCCAAACAGTGAAATATCTCAGCGCATACCCTTATCTCATCATCTCGTTTTTTGGAATGAATTATTCTGCCTACAAAAAAAGCCTCGCTGAGCCATCAAGGTAACTGGTGACCTGTGGAGAAACCACAAGCTACCCTGAAACTAATTCATGAGACTCCCCTCAGCAGATCCTATTTTCTGTAAATGAAAGGAATTTTTTCATTGTTGGGTGTAAAATCTGCAAGCCGTTTTACCAATTTTGACTGCATGTCTCAGCCACGCAAATCTGCAACTGGCAAGGATGTGAACAGCAGGCCAGCAGCTGGTAAACAGGGGTGAGCAGAGTTGTCAACGTTATTCAGGTATTTTTTGGTTTTAGCCTTTAGCTCATCTAAGATCCTTTGTTTACTTTCAGACCACAGGCTAAAACTAATCTGTTGAACGTTTATCGGGGATGCTGGCCCTAAAGAAACTTAGAATACTGTTGGTTGGGTGTGGTTTTTCATGCCTATAATCCCAGCACTTTGGGAGGCTGAGCTGGGTGGATCACAAGGTTGGGAGTTTGAGAGCAGCCTGACCAACGTGGTGAAACCCTGTCTTTACTAAAACTACAAAAGTTAGCTGGGTGTGGTGGCTCATGCCTGTAGTCCCAGTTACTCAGGAGGCTGAGGTAGGAGAATGGCTTGAACCCAGGAGGTGGAGGTTGCAGTGAGCCAAGACCACACCACTGCACTCCAGCCTGGGCAACAGAGCAAGACGTCGTCCCAGGGGGAAAAAAAACGGTGAAGGAGGCCCTCCTTGCATTTGACCTCAAACTCATCTTTCAGCTGCTTATTTTCCTCCTTTACTTCTCTCTAAGCACCCAATATTCCTGAGCCACCTCTTCCCACCTACCCACCAGCTCCCATGACTCCATGTTGCCAGCCTGACCAGCCCAGAGGGGCTGAAATGTAATTAAGTTGTAGATAAGCTTTTGTTTTCAATCAACTTGGAGAAAAGACAAAAACCAAAATGTGAAGGCCCAGGGAGATAATTATGTTTCTGTGGCTATGTGATGATCCGACACAGGTTGCCTCCCGATTTGTCAAATAGCATGTAGTGAGCTTCAAACACACAACAAATCTTTATTAAGCACATTCCATGTGCCAGGGGCTGCACTAGGTACTGGGAATAACTGGAAGAGGTAATCCATGCTTTCAGGTAGCTCAAGGTCTGTGAAGAACATGGAGACCAAGGGAAATAATTACAAGATGCCATTAGCGTCTCCACCTTGGAGTTTCCATCGCATTGGGTTCAAATATGTGTTGGCACTTACCTCACACCATGCTTTCCCTGCTCCTAACATGGTGTCAGGCATATAGCAGGCTCTCAGAAACGCCCATGAAATAATGAAATGAATAAACAAATAAACAAACAAAACATTATGGGATTGCCAATAATGCCTAGCACAGTGTCTGACCTTGAATGAGCCCATAATAAAAGTTAGATGAATTCACTCGGGTGGAAGCTCAGGTGGAGCAAGAGGGCATTTGGAGGCGAGGGTGTTCCAGGGAGAGGTACTCCAGCCCCTAGCCTAGCGCCTAGCACATGGCAGACACACAGGAAATACTTGTTAAATGAATGATTGGACCAATGGCTGTAACGCACAGCATACGCAAAGTCACCAGTATTGTGAAAAAGTAGATACATTTAGGGAGTGACATATTCGGAAAATTCTATAATTATAAGAGAAAAGGAGAGAGTGAGAGAGGTAGTTAGAGAAAGAAAAATGGAAAATGCAAGAGAAATGCAGTGCAAGGAGTGGAGCTGCTTGGGGAAAGAGGAGCCGTGCAGAGAGGCGAAGGCTCAAATGAGAGCACGGAAATAAGCCAAGGACTGCAGAATCAGGGTGGTGCCTGTGAGCAGGAAAACTAAGGATCGTGTCTTAATATTACTGGGGCCAAAGGGGATTTCTGGCAGCAGGAACCCTTGCCAAGGAAGAGTGTGGTTGATCACTGAGGACGGACAATCTCTCAAAGGACTCTGGCCCAGAAGGAGCTGACTCATCGGAAAAATAAAAACAAGAACAGTTAAGAAAAAATGGATTGTCTTAAGCTGGGGCAAATCAAAGTCGAGCTATATTAGACCACGTATTTGTTATCTATTGCATGTAACAAGTCACCTCGAAACTTTGTGGCTTTAAGCAACAATGAACCTTTATTACCTCAAACAGTTTCTGAGAGTCAGGAAATCTGGAGCAGATGAGCTTGGTGCTGAGTTCTCTCCTGAGGCTGCAAGAAAAACGTTGGCTGAGAGGCAGCCATCGGAAGGCTTGACCGGGGCTAGAGAGCAGCTCAAACACGTGTTGGTTGACACCCCAGCTCCACTCACACAGGGAGCAACTCACATAAAGTGCGTTGGTGTCCTTGTGATGTGCAGCTGACTTCCCCCAGAGCGTGTGTTCCAAGAGAGGGCAGAGTAGAAACTGCAATATCTTTCACGACCTAGCTTTGGGAAGCGAATGCCATCATTTCTGCACTATCCCATTGCCTACATGCATGAGTCCTATTCAAAGTGGGAAGTGCGGCTGGGCTCAGTGGCTCACACCTATAATCCCAGCACTTTGGGAGGCCAAGGAGGGTGGATCACCTGAGGTCAGGAGTTCAAGACCAGCCTGGCCAACATGGTAAAACCCATCTCTACTAAAATTACAAAAAGTAGCCAGATGTGGTGGGGCACACCTTTAGTCCCAGCTACTTAGGAGGATGAGGCATGAGAATCACTTGAACCTGGGAGGTGGATATTGCAGAGGTTGCAATGAGCTGATTGTGCTATTGCACTCCAGCCAGGGAGACAAAGCAAAAAAAAAAAAAGGACTGGGGAAGGTGGGATACACCTGTAATCCCAGCACTTTGGGAGGCCGAGGCAGGCAGATCACAAGGTCAAGAGATTGAGACCATCCTGGCCAACATGGTGAAATCCTGTCTCTACTAAAAAATACAAAATTAGCTGGGCGTGGTGGCTCATGCCTGTAGTCCCAGCCACTTGGGAGGCTGAGGCAGGAGAATTGCTGGAACCCAGGAGGTGGAGGTTGCAGTGAGCTGAGATCCCGCCACTGTACTGCAGCCTGGCCCCTGGCAACAAGACTCTGTCTCCAAACAAACAAACAAAAATAAAACCACAAAGGGGGTTCCACAAAGATGACTGGGAGTAACCAATTATCTTGGGGCACTATCCAAGAAACAACTCCAAGATGATGTTGGAGGCTGGTTACCACAAACGGCATTCCATAATTACCTAGTCTGATGGAGTTCTCTATATTTCACAGGCAGTTTCAATAAAAGAGGACAAAATTAGCCTCCCACATCTCTGAGCTTCTGATATCCTCCCCATAATGGCTAATCCTTTCAAAAGGAAAACACCGCGTCCTCACCATTCCAGACAGGCTCACAGAAATGAGGCTCACTGTCCTGGCTTGGGTCCAGTAAACAGGCTCGGACGCATTTATTGTGACAGGGTGGGTTCATTCCATCTGAAGTGCATGGATGATGTGTGAGGGATCAGCTGGCAGTGACTCAGGGGCAATTCGCTCCAGCGGGTTCCAGTACTGGCCTTGTTCCTCGTAAAAGAAGAGACGCAGAGCAAACGAGAGGCAAGGTGGTAAGTGCCCTCTACTGTCCCAATGGAAAGAACTGCCCACTCTGCCCATATCTAAGCTTTTCCTTAGCTGCCATAACATCACATCCTGTATCTATTTGCCCTTTTTCAATCAACATTTTGTTATTATCTGAATATACTGCAAATATAGATATATCGCTAGACCAAAGATTTCTAAGACCTGGAGGCTGAGAAGTATGAAACATTGTTAGGAAAAGCCACAGGGCTGGGCGCTGTGGCTCATGCCTGCAATCCCAGAACTTTGGGAAGCCGAGGTGGGCAGATCACTTGAGGTCAGGAGTTCAAGACCAGTCTGATCTACATGGTGAAACCTGGTCTCTACTGAAAATACAAAAATCAGCCAGGCGTGGCGGTGTGTGCCTGTAAAGTTACTGAGGAGGCTGAGACATGAGAATTGCTTGAACCCAGGAAGCTGAGGTTGCAGAAAGCTGAGATTGTGCCACTGCACTCTAGCCTAGGTGACAAGGTGAGACCCTATCTCAAAAAGAGAGAGAGAGAGAGAGAGAAGCCACAGGAATAATGGTTCACACCTATAATCCCAGTTACTCAGAAGCTGAAGCAAGAGGATCACTTGACACCAAGAGTTCAAGACCAGTCTACCCAATGTAGGAAGACCCTGGCTCTAAAAAAAACGGAAATAAGTAAATAAATTAGCTGGACATGGTGACAATAAAGGTGGGAAGATCACTTGAGCCTTGGAATTCATTATCACAGCAAGCTATGATTATGCCATTGTACTCAAGCCTGGGGAACAGAAAGAGACTCCATCTCTTAAAAAGTAAGAATAGGCCAAGCGTGGTGGCTCACACCTGTAATCCAAGCACTTTGGAAAGCCAAGGTGGGAAGATCACTTGACCCCATGAGTTCCAGACCAGCCTGAGCAAAATAGCAAAATCTCTTCGCTACAAAAAAGAAAAAATTAGCTGGTATGGTGGTGCATGCCTTTAGCCCTAGTTACTTGGGAGGCTGAGGTGGGAGGATCACTTGAGCCCAGGAGTTTGAGGTTACATTGTACCATGGCAGTCCAGTCTGGACAACAGAGCAAGACTTTGTCTCTAATAAAATAAAAAGAAAATTAAATAAACCTAAATAAATACAGAGATATCCTATGTTTATAGACTGGAAAACAGAATAGTGTTAAGATGTTAATTATTGGCCGGGCGCGGTGGCTCAAACCAGTAATCCCAGCACTTTGGGAGGCCGAGGCGGGTGGATCACGAGGTCAAGAGATCGAGACCATCCTGGTCAACATGGTGAAACCCCGTCTCTACTAAAACTACAAAAAATTAGTTGGGCATGGTGGCACGTGCCTGTAATCCCAGCTACTCAGGAGGCTGAGGCAGGAGAATTGCCTGAACCCAGGAGGCGGAGGTTGCGGTGAGCTGAGATCACACCATTGCACCACTCCAGCCTGGGTAACAAGAGCAAAGCTCCATCTAAAAAAAAAAAAAAAAAGAAAAAAGATGTTAATTATCCCCAAATTGATTTATAAATTCCATGCAATCCAAATCAAATCCCAGAAGACTAGACTTTTTTTGTCCAAATTGATATAAGGATTATAGAATTCCTACGGAAATGAAAAATACCTAGAATAGACAAAACAACATTGAAAAATTAGGACAAAGTAAAGAACTCATATTACTTAACTTCATAAAACTATAGTAACGAAGACAGTGTCTTACTAGCATAAAGACAGACAAATGGATTAATGAGAGAAAGCAGAAGCAGACCCAGATATATATGGCCAGTGGGCTTTCAACAAAAGAGCAAAAGTGATTCCATAAGCAAGGATTGCCTTTTCAACAAATGGTGCTAGAACAATTGGATATACATATGTAAAAAAATTATCAATATCTCACACAATATATAAATATTAACTCAAAATGGATCGTAGCCACAAATATAAATCCTAAAACTATAAATTTTCTAGGAGACTACATAGAAGAAAATCTTTGAAAGTTTGAGTTAGTCAAAGCTTTTTTAGAATAAAAAAACACAACTTATTTTTTTTAATTGTTACGTTAGACTTAACTGATTAATTCATTTATGTAGATGAACAGACACGTGGGCTTTGCAGCTCAGAAATTCCATTTCCACTGAGCAGTTTCCACAGATGTCATCAAGCATTACAAACTTGTGTTCTGTGACCCACACTGAGATAGTCCAATGTGATTACTGACCTTTTTTGTAAGGACTCGATCACTACATTGCAGAAATTAAAATAATAACGTCTTAGGCAATGTGGAGATAACAGCTGCCCTTCTGTTATACAAAAGTATGAATCTTTTAAACATTTTCAATTTGGGACAGAAAACATTCATTGAATTAGCCGGGCCTCATGGTGCACACCTGTAGTCCCAGCTACTCAGGAAGCTGAGGCAGGAGAATCACTTGAACCCAGGAGGTGGAGGTTGCAGTGAGCTGAGATTACACCACTGCACTTTAGCCTGAGTGACAGAGTGAGAGTCTGTCTCAAAAAAAAAAAAATTAAAAAAATAAATTCATTGAAATGTGGAATATTTCAAGCTCACTCTTCAAAATTAAAGTCCACAATGACCCCTGAAGCAGGTCATTATTGTTAAAAATAACTTGTACGTGGCCATCTGCTGTATCCCCAGAACCATGCCTCACCTGGGAACACTGTGGGTTGAAAATTACACCCTTAGGAGAGTCTCAAGCACCAACTCAATGAAAGAAAGAAGTGTTAGCAAACCTGTTAAGAAATCTGTAAGACACAAATCATAAATTCTGCTTCTTTATGTGGGTGTCTGCCTCCCACACCTACTTGCTATTTTTACCTCTGGGTGTTTCATGAATCAAGAGGAAGAGAAAGAAATACAGGGATTGAGGGTGTTTCATGTTCAAATGGTAACACCATGCCCCTAAGTTACCCAAGGCGATGGGAGGGAAAGAGGTTTCTGGCTGCTGGTGTAAAAACCAGGCTGATGCTGGCTAGTTCACTCTTTTAGCATGGGGTGGGTGGTGAGAAATCATACATAAATTATTAGCAATCGTTTGTCCCAAATGAGGTGGGCTCTGGAAAAATACACAACAGTAAATCACACCTGAAATATGAGACTGGCAAGGCCCACTTTGATGCCTTTCATTGTTTTTAGAATCCATATCAGTTTTATTTTGCAATTGAAGCAGACACGTTTCCTCCTTTGGGGTCTAAGAACTCCCTGAATTCCATGTTGAGCTATTAAAATCTATCTTGGTCCTATCTACTTGAATCAGTTCAAAATAGGGGTTTTTCTTCTTTCTATTGCCAATGTATGCAAATAAATCAAGCACGAAAGCATTCTCCTGGTGCCTTCTTCCCACAGATGTTTTGAGTTCTCATTCTTTGCACAAGAGACATACAGGGAGTATGATGAAATTGGCATGACTGTCAAAAGGGCGGGACAGGTACATTTCCCAGATGGAGATGTTGTGAATGTCAGTTGAAAGAGACGACTCCAAAGTGCTTCCTAACACCTGCATTTGGTTGCTGAGAAGGGATTCATTCTCAGGCCCTCTGAATCTGCCAGGAGAATCTCTTTCCCACGTGATTTCTCAGCTTGGTCCGGAGGTGAGTTGGCTGAGAATGAGGTCCATACACTTCAGAAAAGATCTCCACGTTTACAGCTGTGTTTCTGCAATCATTCTTAAAATCCAAAGTTGCGAGCGGCTAAGTGCATCTTGTTTACATAGGATGTGGGTGTGTTTATGCAGTGCTCTGTTAAACCCACCACTTGCCAGCCTGGCTAACTGCCCAGGCATAGCCTCCTGGAAAACTTCCACAGGAAGTAGGCAGGGGCTGAAGCAGTAAGGTAGGGATATTGAGAGACTCATGTGGCTCCAGGTGAGATGACACAGATGTCACAAAAGGTAATCAAAGCTGTCGGAAATAGGTGCTTGGTGCCGCAAAGAAAAATTAGTACTGAGACAAAGGATCTTTCAGCAACACAATTTTTATTTCCTGGACTGCAAGAAGGGTACTCTCACTAGCTATCTTGCCACAAGAGTACAAAGAACAAAGGAAAACACACAAATTTGTTTCTTACGCATTTGAGGTTGTCCTTACTGCTGTGTCTGATCTTGACTGGCTGGAGCCAGACCTCACACTCTAAACTAAAACCTGATTAACAAATAGCTTAAAACTTTTCTAAACAGGTAAAAGCAGTGGAGAGCTGGGACATGCCTGTGAACAAATCCAGCACAGATATCTTGGTTAAAGTACAAGGACATAGAAGGTGCCACGTGCCTGTAAGCATGGCATGTCTAACAGCTACATAGGATAGGGCTCAACAAAGTTATTAGCACACTTAGTCTTTAACAAGAGAGGAAACTTTAAAAAGTAACTTTTCCACTTCCCACAAAACCTTGGAATTTGGGAGACACTGGGATCTGCAGAATGTGAGAAAAGTAGGTTTTCATTTCATTACTTGTAAAAATAACAAGAGCATGGTGCAAAAAAGTGTTTTCCTAAAACAAATTCAGGCAACATTTATTGATTTCCAACTGAGCTAGAAACCCAGCAACGCTGTGGGATCACAGAGATGTTTCCCTCCAGGCAGAAGTTAGGCAGACACAAAATTACTCCAGAAGCACTGATGGAGACACCAGTGAGTAACAGGTATCTGTATCAGCAAGGACGCTTCTGGCCGAAAATAACAGAAAATCTAATTCCAACAGGCTTATGTGATCAAAGGGATCTACTGGCTCCCAGACTTGAAAAGTCTAGAAGCAAGAGTGTCTTAAGGTCCGCTCCAGAAGCACAGCCACATGACCAAGGCCAGAATTTCTCCCCAGTTCTCAGAGCTGCTTTCCCAGTGCTGGCTCCATCCTGAGGGTGGCTCCTCTCAGCAGCCGAAGACGGCTGCCACCAGATTCCAGGTGACAGGATTTGTCCACATCGGTAGGAAAGAAAGAGTGCTTCTGTCCCACCATGGCAACAAATGTCCTGAGAAGAGAGCGGACGGAACCAGGGTGGCTCATAGGACCCCCCAGGAAGCAATCGATGTGACCAGGACATGGAACGTATTATTTAAATTAATCCCCAGGTCATATGCCATCCGGAAGAACAGGAAACATACGTTATCAACAAACATATGTTTGGGATGCTGGGTGCAAAGGATGCGGAGATATCTGACTCTGCCCGAGGAGGGGGTGGTGTAGACCAGGAAAGAAGAGTTTGGGGAAGACTTCACAGAGGAGACATCAGGCCGGGCGCGGTAGCTCACACCTGTAATCCCAGCACTTTGGGAGGCGGACAGACCGCTTGTAGTTGGGAACTCGAGACCAGTCTGACCAATATAGTAAAACCTCATCTCTACTAAAAATCAAAATACAAAAATTAGCCAGGCCGTGAAGGTGCACGCCTGTAATACCAGCTACTCAGGAAGCTGAGGCAGGAGAATTGCTACCTAGGAGGCAGAGGTTGCAGTGAGCCAAGATCGCACCACTGTACTCCAGCCTGGGCAACAGAGAGAGACCCTGTCTCAAAAAAAACGAACAACAAAACATAGGAGATGTCAGCTGAGATCAGAATGTGAAGAACCTGCAATGCCATGCTAAGAAACTTGAACCGGCCGGGTGCGGTGGCTCAGGCCTGTAATCCCAGCACTTTGGGAGACCAAGGTGAGTGGATCACGAGGTCAGGAGTTCAAGACCATCCTGGCTAACGCGGTGAAACCCTATCTTTACTAAAAATACGAAAACTTAGCTGGGCGTGGTGGTGTGCGCCTACAGCCCCAGCTGCTCGGGAAGCTGAGGCAGGAGAATCACTTGAAGCATGAGGCAGAGGTTGCAGATCACACCACTGCACTCCAGCCTGGGTGACAGAGCAAGACTCCATCTGAATAAATAAATAAATAATAAGTTGTTAAAGCAAATCCATAGCATAAACCAGATGGGCTGACTTACACTACCAAGAAAGCATCATTTTCCACAAGTTACAGCATGACTCTCTTACAACTATAGGATGAGTACATATTAGATTTTATTCAACTAATTAATGAGGCAGCCAGTAAGAGTTTAAAGCTGGTTTTAAAAACATCTGAGGATCCCAGGAATTCGAGACCAACCTAGACAACATGGCAAGATCGGGCGCGGTGGCTCACGCCTCTAATCCCAGCATTTTGGGAGGCTGAGGCAGGCGGATCACGAGGTCAGGAGATCGAGATCATCCTGGCCAACATAGTAAAACCCCGTCTCTACTGAAAATGTAAAAATTAGCTGGGCGTGGTGGCGCGCTCCTGTAGTCCCAGCTACTCAGGAAGCTGAGGCAGGACAATCGCTTGAACCCAGGAGGCGGAGTTTGCAGTGAGCCAAGATGGTGCCATTGCACTCCAGCCTGGTGACAGAGTGGGACTCTGTCTCAAAAAAAAAAAAAAAAAAAAAAAGAGAAAAAATCATTCTCTTGGCTTTTTTTCTAAGTTTTAGATAATTTTTCCTAACAGCAGAGCAATCTAAGAGAGTTTTGTTTTTTAAAGTGGACTTAGGCATGATAGTAATTGCATATCAGTGAATACTGCTAACTGTAGTCAGTTTTAATAACAGGCATCTTGCCTGATTCCTGGGGTTGGGGGTAGTTGAAGGAAGCAGCCCTCCACTAGAGGGAGGGTCACCCACTGCTAGATGAGAGAAGAGCCCAGCAAGAGAAGGCCCCAGCACCAAAGAGGCGTCTCCAGGGCATTATTCAGAAAGCCATTAGCCAGGAAGACATCAGCTCTGAACCCAGCCCCGACTGTGGGAGCCCCACTCCCTGGCATCCCTTTTGCCCCCGAAGTGTTTTGGTTAAGAGAGAAAGACATTCTAGACACTCAGAATTGAAGTGCGACCACGCTAAGCCACGTTTAGAGCCACATTTTTGGATAACAGATTTATTAATGGGCTAGTTGAGAGAATTGAACCATGTGGTATGTGGAGAAATCTGAAATGTTTAAAATAAATTACTTGGCGTCCTTTCTCTCTGATGGCTGCGATGTGTTCAGTTACTCTGGGGGTTCCTTGTTGAAGATTAATTAAATAGAAGTTGCTCACAAAAAATATAGTTCAAAATATTAAAAGGCTAATTAACATCAATTTTTCTAAAAAGGAAGTCCTTTATTCCAGTAGGCGCTCATCAGTCCAAATTTAATTTTTTCGTTTACCGCTAAAGTTGTAGGTGTAATCATTGCCATAGCAGAAGAGAATAGACCCTATCTACACTTCCAGAAATGAAGATTGTGACTTTTAGCAAATAAAATTATGGTACGCCCAGTTAAATGTGAATGTCAGAAAAACAATGAATTTTTTTGTATAAGTGTATGTCCCATGCAATATTTGGGACATACTTGTGGCAGGCAGAAAAAGAACCAACAAAGTTGTCCGGGGACAGATATTCCTCATACTTGGAACATACTCCCTTACCTGGCACAAACGATTTTGTGTATGTGATTAAGTTATGGCTTTTCAGAGGGCAGGTCGTCCAGGGTGGTCTGGGAGGTCCAAATGTAACCACCGCGGCCTTAGAGGAGGGAGGCGGGGAGAGCCAGAGTTAGAAACAGAAGGTGGAGGAAGGACCAACCCGCTGAAGGATGCAGTCATCTTCTAGAAGTGGGACTAGGCAAGGAAACGGACTCTCCTTGGAGTCTTCGGAAGGAGCAGGGCCCTACCAGACACTGATTTGAGCCCCGGGGTCTCCTAGCTGGCTGCAGCAGTGTTAGATTAATCTCTGTTTCTTTACGCCACTGTAATTTGTTATGGACATAATAAAAACTCAGATAATGGTTATACTAAAAAAATTATTTGTTAGACCCGCGCGGTGGCTCACGCCTGTAATCCCAGCACTTTGGGAAGCCGAGGCGGGTGGATCACGAGGTCAAGAGATCGAGACCATCCTGGTCAACACGGTGAAACCCCGTCTCTACTAAAACTACAAAAAATTAGCTGGGCATGGTGGCGCGTGCCTGTAATCCCAGCTACTCAGGAGGCTGAGGCAGGAGAATTGCCTGAACCCAGGAGGCGGAGGTTGCGGTGAGCCGAGATTGCGCCATTGCACTCCAGCCTGGGTAACAAGAGCGAAACTCCGTCCCAAAAAAAAAAAAAGAAAGAAAGAGCCTTTTCCCAGTCCGAAATGAAACCATCAGCCCAGTTAGCGAATGTTCACCGTGGAGACAGCTGCCGCCCTGGGCTGGGTGCCCCCTCCGGCACCCTCCGGGAGGCGGCCGGCCTGCAGGCGCGTCTGCGCCGGGCCCTGCCCCGGGCTTGTGTCCTGGTGCTTCTCCCTTCTCCTGACAACCCGGGCCCCGGGACACACAACGCCAGGCGGCGCTGCAGCAGTCTCCCGCAGCAAATCACCACACCGCGGCTTAAGTCAGCACAATCTGACTTTAAAGCTCTGAAAGTCAGAATTCCAAAGAAGGTCTCGTGGGCCTAAAATAAAACGTGTCCGGAAGCTGTGTCCCGCCTGGAGGCTCTGGAGAAGCGCCCCTGTCCTCTCCGTCCTCTGGATGCCGCCTGCTCTCCCGGGCTCGCAGCCCCACCCCGCTCTGCCTGCTGCTTCCATCAGCGCATGTCCCCGCAGACGCGCGTGTCCCCGCAGACGCGCGTGTCCCCTCAGACGCGCATGTCCCCGCAGACGCGCGTGTCCCCTCAGACGCGCGTGTCCCCGCAGACGCGCTTGTCCCCGCAGACGCGCGTGTCCCCGCAGATGCTCCTGTCCCCGCAGACGCGCGTGTCCCCGCAGACGCGCACCCGCGCCTCTCTCTGAGGAAGCCCGTTGTGATTGCAGTGGGCCCTCCAGAGAACCCAGGAGAATCCTCTGGTCTGCAGAGTCGCTTTTGTCGTGGAAGGTAACATAATCTCAGGTTCCAATGATTCAGTCATGGACATAGTTGGGGGACCATTATTCCACCTCTGACAACTACCTCATGTCTATTCCCCTCTTCCTTCTAACAGAGCCATTATTTTGTTCAGGGTGACAATATTCTTGGCTACCGAATTTGTATTTACAAAGCTACCTTGAAGCTTCCTGCAGTCATGTGGCTGATGAGATGTTAGTAGATGTCTACTGGCCAGTGAGATGTAGGAGTCTGGCTTCCAGGAAAGCTGTTGTTTTCCCAGTTAAAAGACGCAGAGGCCGGGCGCGGTGGCTCACGCCTGTAATCCAAGCACTTTGGGAGGCCGAGGCGGGTGGATCACGAGATCAAGAGATCGAGACCATCCTGGTCAACATGGTGAAACCCCGTCTCTACTAAAGCTACAAAAAAAAATTAGCTGGGCATGGTGGCGCGTGCCTGTAGTCCCAGCTACTCAGGAGGCTGAGGCAGGGGAATTGCCTGAACCCAGGAGGCGGAGGTTGCGGTGAGCCAAGATCTCGCCATTGCACTCCAGCCTGGGTAACAAGAGCGAAACTCCGTCTCAAAAAAAAAAAAGACGCAGACTCGCTTGGCATACACCTTTTGCCCTCTCTCATAGCCTCTTCATCCTCATGGAAAATGATCGTGATACCTAGAAGGGCAGCCACTATATTGTGACCTTGACAATGAAAATCACTCAAGAAAGATGGTGAAGCAAAGAAAAGAGGACGAATCTGCAAAGAAAAGCAGACAAATCCACAATCCCTGAGGCAGTGTGAAAATGACTCCTTTGCCCCTGTCTGCCAAGCTCCAGATTTCTAGATTCATGAAAAGGGAGGAACTTTATTTATTTATGACTGAGTCTACCTCTGTTACTCGGGCTGGAATGCAATGGCATGATCTCAGCTCACTGCAACCTCTGCCTCCCGGATCCAAGCAATTCTCCTGCTTCAGTCTCCTGAGTAGCTGGGACTGTAGGTGCACACCACCACACCTGGCTAACTTTTGTATTTTCAGTAGAGACAGGGTTTCACCATATTGGCCAGGCTGGTCTTGAACTCCTGACCTTCAGTGATCCACCCGCCTCGGCCTCCCAAAGTGCTGGAATTACAGGTGCGTTTCACCACACCTGTCTAATTTTTGTAGAGACAGGGTTTTGTCGTGTTGGTCAAGATGGTCTCAAACTCTTGACTTCATGTAATACTCCTGCCTTGGCCTCCCAAAGGGCTGGCATTATGCCACTGTGCCCAGCGTGGGAGGAATTTTTAATCGTTGGGGCCAGAGTAGTCAGTTACATGCTGCTGGACCCAGTCGTAACAGAGGCAAGTTCTGTCTAAATCCTTGATACTTAAAGCGTTCTCCTGGGGAAGCAACAGGGACAGTACCAGGGAATGTGTTGGAAATGCAGAATCCAGGGGCCCCCAGAGACCAACTGAACCAGAATCTGCATTTTAACAAGATCCACAGGGAAGTGCCCTGTGTGCCACCGTTCAGAGTCATTCCAGCTCTGGAGCTCACAGAAGCCGAGTCGGAAAGTGCTCTGGGTTCCTCCGTCCTGTGCTGGAGGACATGGCCTGTCTAGCAGCAACAGTATCCTTGGAATTTACTGAAACAAATCTCAAACAGTGGGAGGTGGGTGCAACATTGTGTATACAGTCATCAAGTCTGCATCTCACCCCCACCCCCACCACAAATTACCCTGATTTAGATCTTTTCTTTTCTCCCTGAGGTTATATATTTCATGGTTAGTCAGCCTAAGACTCCCACATCTATTTCATTCAATCGAGACCAAAATTGATAAGAAGGTGAAGACTGGGTGAAATCAGGTAAAAGAGGAAAATTACCCACTTTTTAAAAAGTTTTTAAAATTTTTTAAAACTTTTAAAAACTTTGGTGGTTTGTAAATAGACCTGAAATTTATTTGATGCCATCAGCCACCCAGATGAAGGAAGTGCAGTACATAACGCCCCTGACTTACAATGCTTCGACTTGGGATTTTTTTGACTTAAAAATTTTTTGACTTTATGACTTTAACCTCATCTAAGTTAAGAAGCATCTGTAAATATATAAATCCACAGAGAGGAAGAAAGATCCAGAGAGCCTTTCAACACACTGCATTTCTCATTTCCATTAAATCTCTCAAGTTACACATTTAATAGGTACTGAAAATTGTGTACTCAATTTTTTTCAGTGATTTCTACTCAGAATATTACAAAGGAAGACAGAGGGTTAAAACCCAGCTGCTGTTTCCTGGGGACTGGAGGGAACGTCAGGGGAGTGAGTAGATCTTCCAGTTGACTTTGCCCTCTTGAAGACTGTTCTGGGAGGGTTTTTAAATTTAATTTATTTTTTAAATAGGTACATCCAAAAGGTACATAAGCATATACAGACAGTGAAAAGTCTCCCTTTCCTTCAGTCCGTCCCTCCAGCTGCCAAATTTCCCTCTCTCAAAGCAACCTCTGTTACAGGTTTCTTGAGAATCCTACCACGTGAGCATGCTGCACGTTGGAAGACGCTGAAAAACAAGAGCGAAGTGTAGATGGCTCTGAATTGTTCTTGAGGGCATGCATTAAAATTAATCTTCGTCATCACCTAATTGCTTTCTGTTAAGATCCAGGCATTTAATTTTTCCAATCATAGATAAAATATTTGTCAAGTGAAGTGCCAGAGTTGCCACCTACTCACTCCAGAAGATTAAGGAGATACCGTTTATAAAACACTTTGAGCATCTCAGAGGAAGGCTCTGAATAAACATAAACATTTGTTACATCTGCAGCCCTCTTCTATACAATTTACATTTTATAACTCTGCCCTCACCCCTGAGCCCACCACACACTTGCCCCCACCTCACCGCAGCACCGTTTAAGGGTGAAAGGTTAATAAGAAAGGGTGATTGATGTAAGGCAAGACTAAGTAGACTGCTTTGAGGATTTTTGCTTTGTTTCCTGAAGCTTCCCGAATCATCTGCTCTTTCAGGAACCTGGAGGTTTTTTTTTTCTTTTTTTTTTTTTTTTTTTTTTTTTTTTTTTCAGAAAGAGAGACACCTAATTGCCTAAGTCAACTTTGTAGTGGTGTGTCTTTAAGAATTCAAATAATTTAAGAACATTTTCTTTTTTCAAAAAATGGATCATAGCTTACATACTTTCTTGTTTCACTTATTAATATGTGATGAGCATTACTGTTGTGAACAGCTGTGTCGATATAGCATGATTATTTGAAAATAAGAAGTGTTTCTGTGTTTAAAGATACCCAAAAGGAGACTCGGTTCACATTTACGCAGTAAATCGATATATGCACTTTCAAGGCCTACTATGTGCTAAAACAAAAATGGACACCACAGAGATACCTAAGAGGTTTTCCCTGCCTAATACAAAGCCCTCAGTGACAAGTGTGAAATAGGAGGATCCAGAGGGCATTTTCTGGCACCTGAGAAATGAGGCTGTTTGCTTAAATTGCTGCACTTTAGTAGGACTTTTTGTTTTGTCCTCGATCACTTTGAGTACCACAGTGGTCTTACAGACAAATGAATAGACTTTTCTAAGAGATAAGAGCCCCCACATAAAGATTCTAGGAAAAAAATATAAAATCATCTCTGGGAAGGGATATAAAAATCACAAGTAACTAAAGTAGATAGAAATTAATAGACCTTATTTCCTTTTAAAATATAAGATATTTAATCGTAGAACTGTTGGGCAAAGAGCTGAATGATGGCTTAAGCCATATGAATGACCAGCCTGCAGATGGGCTAATTATTGGCCAAAACGATAATTACCCTGTACATTCCAAATTAAAGGACACAGCCCATAAAGATAGTAGTAAGAGTTTATGTTTCCTTCTCCTTAATCTTGTACAAGAGTTAACCTCCTAGACCCAAGACATTTCTAGCAATTAGTGATGGGTTGAAGTTAACTGTGCTGACAAAGCCTTAGTCACTGATCCCCTCAGCGTGTCATTAACCTTAAGAAACTGCTAAATAGGATGCAAGAAAAGCATTTTACAAATATTACTTAAAAGGCTGTATCATATTTCATACATACATTTTAATGTAGAAAAATCTCTCTCTTACAATGAACATGTATGTGCAAGGTAGTTTAAAGGCTTTTTCATGTTTTTATTTCCAGAATTTTCTTTCAGTACAAAATAGTAATTTGAGGTAAATATTCTATGTATATAGGGAAGGAAAACTATTACAAAGATCAGACATTCCAAAATGTTTTTCAAAGAAAAGAGGACATAAAATTCACTTTAAAAAACGGGAACCTTTATTTTTGCCTATTAACGCTTTGAATGAATTTATTGAAAGTTTTAAGGAAAGTAAAAAATTGGATCATAGCTTTGTGTCCTCTTGAAAATGGTGGCATATGTTTCTCATACTCTTAAAAGAACAAAACGTAAAATATCATTGAGACAACACAAACATAGCCCCGTTTATTATTACAACTACAAATCATATTTTCACAGTAAGTTGTTCTGATTTAAGAATTTCCATAAGAAAAGATATGTAGCCTCAGTGGATCGTAATGTTACTGACTCTATTCAACATTTAATAGGCTTTACTCTGATTTTACATCCTGAGTCCATAAAGCTTATTAAATGACACTTCAAAATTTCTTTCAATAGTGGAAGCTTTGGTTAAATGAAAAAGCCTGTTGGGGTTTTTCCCCTGTAGTTTTCTAATTAGGGCTTCCTTATTACATCACAAACATTAATCACCACATTATCCAGTAACAGATCAGACTTACCCTATCTTTCAGATCCTCATTAATCTACTAGTAAAGTTATGAGCTCCATTAATATGGTTACATTTCGAATGTCTCCCTGACGCCCAGTATATCCATTGCTGGGGCTAAATAACCCAAAAGCCATGTGTCTTATCCAGTCCAGATATGTTTTAGAAATGTCAACTTTGACAGAGAAGCTTTCCCTGCACCCCCCACATAGGAATTCTACAGAATATTTGCTTTATTTACTGCTTGGGGTACTATTTTAGTAGAAGATAAATTCTCTGAGCAGGATCAAGTTTGCACCTTGCAGAGACGGAGCCATCTGCCGTTGTCCAGAGCTTGACTGTGTTCCATTTGGAACGCAGGGCCAGCCCAGGTTGAAAAAGAACGTGAACTCTTCCTAGTGTGATCACCCCTGCAAAGAGGGATCGCTGCAAGTTCCTTACAATCCTAAACCAGCCAGTACTTCCCGAACACCTGCCATGAACACAAATGTTCCCTGGGTGACAGTGACAATGACACAGTGTCAAGTTCACCTCGCCATGTCCACATTGACGCACGAACTTAGCCGGTAGAACCCACTGTGGTTCTGCAAGAGCACACACCACAGGAAGGTGCTCTGGTGCGTTCACACGGTGTTCGGATTGCTCAGAAAGGCATATCATTTTCTAGATTTAGGGAGTGTGGGCTTTACTTTCAGAACATTACAAAAAGAAGTGTCTAAGTCTCTCAGCTTACCTTGGAGTTGAATTTATTGAATTCATGGCTCGATTTGGCAGTTACTGTTTGCATTTTATCCTTCTGTAGAATAGTCTATAGACGAAAGCAAGCCATTTCCTTTAGAGGATGTAAAAATGAATAAACAGTTACAACATATATTACATACATATGGTGTTTTTTTTTTTATTTTTATTTTATTTATTTTTTTTTTTTTTTTGGGACGGAGTTTCGCTCTTGTTACCCAGGCTGGAGTGCAATGGCGCGATCTCGGCTCACCGCAACCTCCGCCTCCTGGGTTCAGGCAATTCTCCTGCCTCAGCCTCCTGAGTAGCTGGGATTACAGGCACGCGCCACCATGCCCAGCTAATTTTTTGCATTTTTTTAGTACAGACGGGGTTTCACCGTGCTGACCAGGATGGTCTCGATCTCTTGACCTCGTGATCCACCCGCCTCGGCCTCCCAAAGTGCTGGGATTACAGGCGTGAGCCACCGCGCCCGGCCTACATATGGTGTTTATCATCGGACTCATTTAAGAGAACCTAGATAAATATAAAGATATTCTTAGCCGGGTATGGTGGCTCATGCCTGTAATCCCAGCACTTTGGGAGGCTGACACAGGCAAGGTCAAGAGAGCAAGACCATCCTGGCAAACATGGTGAAACCCTGTCTCTACTAAAAATACAAAAATTAGCTGGGTGTGCTGGCGCATGCTTGTAGTCCCAGCTACTCAGGAGGCTCAGGCAGAAGAATCGCTTGAACCAGGGAGGCAGAGTTTGCAGTGAGCCGAGATCACACCACTGCACTCCAGCCTGGGCGACAGAGCGAGACTCCATCTCAAATATATATGCATATATAGATAGATAGATAGATAGATAGATACTCTTAAGGAATTTTAAAATACTGGCCGGGCGTGGTGGCTCAAGCCTGTAATCCCAGCACTTTGGGAGGCCGAGGTGGGTGGATCACGAGGTCAAGAGATCGAGACCATCCTGGTCAACATGGTGAAACCCCGTCTCTACTAAAAATACAAAAAATGAGCTGGGTAAGGCCGGGCGCGGTGGCTCACGCCTGTAATCCCAGCACTTTGGGAGGCCGAGGCGGGTGGATCACGAGGTCAAGAGATCGAGACCATCCTGGTCAACACGGTGAAACCCCGTCTCTACTAAAACTACAAAAAAATTAGCTGGGCATGGTGGCGCGTGCCTGTAATCCCAGCTACTCAGGAGGCTGAGGCAGGAGAATTGCCTGAACCCAGGAGGCGGAGGTTGCGGTGAGCCGAGATCGCGCCATTGCACTCCAGCCTGGGTAACATGAGTGAAACTCCGTCTCAAAAAAAAAAAAAAAAATACTACAAAATATTTTCCTGAAGAGAAACATATCGAAGTCAATGAATATTTTGTTCAAAATGTCAAATGGATAAGACAAAATTTAAAGATACACAAGGTGAAGGAAAGGAAATACCAATTTAAAAAAAAGTGTGTTAAAACAAAACTTAGGAGACTTCAAAGAAAAACTACATTTCAAAGATTAGAAATGATGTATTTGTGAGCAGAGTAATATGGTTATCAAATTTTTCAGCAAAACAATCTAGTTTTGGAATTTGGGGGCTGTGTCTCATTCTTGAGGTCAAGGACCTTCTACATCATTTAGTGAACTGCATGCAATAAATGGTAAGGAAAAATGAAATGGGTCTGGAAACAAATGAACAGTTTCTTGGTTTCAGATAGGTGCTTTTTTCAGTCTTTTGTGATATTCTTGTTGAGCTTATGCAAAAAATGAGGCCTGGGTAATCATACAGTTCTGTGGATTTACAGTTGATTAAACCAAGAGGTCACAGAGGCAATACATCAATGTTACATGCTCAGGAGAGCTCTAGGGCGCTCTATGTGACTTTGTAACAGAGAAACATGCTTCTCAGATTTGTAAGGTATGTAGAACTCAGTATTCAAACAGATCTCTAGGCTGGGTGAGGTGGTTCATTCCTGTTTTCTCAGCACTTTGGGAGGTGGAGGCGAGAGGATTTCTTGACACCAGGAGTTTGAGACCAGCCTGGACAATAATATGAGACCCCTGTCTCTAGAAAAAATTTTTTTTAAATCTCTAAGGACTATAGAGATGAATGGGAATCCACAAAATGAAATTTAATGAAAGCAAATAAAAATAGAAACTTGCATTTACGTTCAAAAAGTCCACTGTAAAGTACACAATCTGGTGTCAGAAGTTTATATGGGAAGACACACACCTTAGATGCTTTAGTTTATTTCAAGGGGAGAATGAGTCAGGAGAGTGTGAACCGAAGAATGAAGTAGCTAATGAGATCTGAGTTTGTGTTTACAGAAGGATGGCATCCCGATCAAGAGGAATCATCATCCCCATAGACGCTTCCCTGGCCAGGCCACATCTGGAGTTGCAATTCCGTGTGCCACCCTGGGGAGCCCAGGCTGGGCCGAAGGGTAATGGAGAACAGGCAGAGGTCAGCGACGAGGGAGGCTGAGGGGATGACTGGGGGGGATGCTGAGAGAAGCCGGCTAATGAGAATCTAAGTCTTTGAAAGCTGGGAGTTTCCCTTTACAGGGGCCCAGGCGCATTTCTTCCAGGCTGAAGGTGGAATGTTAAAGGGGCTAAGAACATGTAAAATAAAAGAAATTCACTGTTATGCCTCCAACCACTCCAACACAAGTAAAAAATAACCTACTATGGTAATTAAGGGGTTTCTTCAACAAATAAGTGGCAGGAGGAAAAGAAGGGGAACCGGGGATAGATTTTCAAAGAGCCTTTAGAGACTTAACCAAATACATTGTGTGGGCTTTGTTAGATTTTTTTTTTTTTTTTTTTTTTCTGAGACAGAGTTTCGCTCTTGTCACCCAGGCTGGAGCACAAAGGCGCGATCTCTACTCACCGCAACCTCTGCCTCCTGGGTTCGGGCAATTCTCCTGCCTCAGCCTCCCAAGTAGCTGGGATTACAGGTGCGCATCACCATGCCCAGCTAATTTTTGTATTTTCAATAGCGACAGGGTTTCACCAAGTTGGTCAGGGTGGTCTTGAAATCCTGACCTCAAATGATCCACCTGCCTCTGCCTCCCAAAGCGCTGAGATTACAGGAGTGAGCCACTGTGCCTAGCCTGGTTTTGTTAAGATTTTGATTTCAACAAAATCTATCTGGTAAAAGAAACATTTTTGAGATAATCAGGGAAATTCTTTTGTAATAATAGTTTTATTGAGATACAACTCACAGGCCATAAAACTCATCGTTTTCACAGTGTTGGGCACCATTCACCTCCATTTAATTCCAGGGCATTTCTATCATCCCAAAAACACACCCCACAGACATTAACAGCCACTACCACATCCCTCACTCCAGCCCCTGGTAAGCATTCATCTTTTCTCTCTATGGATTTGCCTCTTCTGGGCATTTCATAGAAATGACATCACGCAATCTGTGGCCTTTTCCGAGTGACCTCTTTCACGTTGTCTAATACTTGCAAAGTTCATCCACGTCGTAGCACGTATCAGTACTTCATTCCTTTCCACGGCAGGGTAGTACAGCATTTGTGTGGACAGGCCACACTTGCTTACCCATTCATAAGTGATGGACATTTCAGTTGTTTCTACTTTTTGACTATTAGGAATAATGCTGCAATGAAAATTTACCTACAAGTTTTTGTGTGGACATATGTTTTCAGTTATCCGTAGTATGCCTAAGAGTGGGATTGCTGGGTCATATCATAATGCTACATTTCACATTTTGAGGAACTGTGAAGCTGTTTTTCCAAAGTAGCTATGTATTTTGCATTCCTACCAGTAATGTGTGAAGGTTCCTTTCTCCACATACTCATCAACATTTTATATTACGCCTTTTTTTATTACAGTCAGTGTAGTGAGTATGAAGTGGTATCTCATTGTGGTTTTTATTTGCATTTATCTAATGACTAATAATGTTGAGAATCTTTTCATGTGCTTATTGGCCATTTGTCTATCTTCTTTAGAGAAATGTTTATTCAAATAATTTGCTTTTTATATTGGGTTGTTTTCTTATTATTGAATTACAAGAATTATGTATCTATTATAGGCCAGGCACGGTGGCTCATGCCTTAATCCCAGCATTTTGGGAGCCGAAGCAGGTGGATCACTTGAGGTCAGGAGTTCGAGACAAGCTTGCCAACATAGTGAAACCCTGTCTTTACTAAAAACACAAAAATCAGCCGGGGGTGGTGGCCTGCGCCTGTAATCCCAGCTACTTGGGAAGCAGAGGCGTAAGAATCCCTTGAACATGGGAGGCAGAGTTTGTAGTGAGCTTCGATTGTGTCGCTGCACTCCAACCTACATGACGAAGACTCTGTCTCAAAAACAAAATAAAATAATATGCATATATATATATATAACTTATATTCTGATTCCAAGTCCTTTATCAGATATGTGATTTGCGAATATTTTCTCCCATTCTGTAGGCTGTCCTTTTGCTTTCTTAATGGTGTCTCTGAAGTATAAACGTTTTTTATTTTGTTGTAGTGAAACTTATCTAATTTTTTATTTCTTTGTTTGAGCTTTATATTTCTGTAATTAGATTTTTAAGTAGCTTTTTCATCTATTAATTTAATGTAGTTAAATATATGTTACTACAACTAGGAAATAACCCTTGCGTTGTGGTTGTGGAGAGGTTAGAATGCAGTACATTTAATTTTATTAAGGTAAATTGGGACTGCCTCCCATGGTGAAGGTGTATAACCAATCTGTGATAATTTTTAAATCGACGTTATACCATCGATTCAACTATCACAATAATGTAGTCAAGTTTGGAAGGGAACAGCACCCCCTGAAAATAACTGTGTATAGTAAAATCATCATTTGAAAATCCCCAGGCCTGGTGCAGTGGCTCATGTCTATAATCCCAGCACTTTGGGAGGCCGAGGCGGGCAGGTCACCTGAGGTCAGGAGTTCGAGATCAGCCTGATCAACATGGAGAAACCTGGTCTCTACTAAAAATACAAAAAGTAGCTGGGTGTGGTGGCACGCACCTGTAATCCCAGGAACTCAGGAGGAGAGTCACTTGAACCCAGGAGGCAGAGTTTGTCCTGAGCTGAGATAATGCCGTTGATTGCACTCCAGGCTGGGCAACAAGAGAGAAACTCTGTCTCAAAAACAAAAAAGAAAGAAAGAAAAAGAAAATTCCCTTGCCTCAAATTTCACAAATACAGTTATGCTCATGAGTAAGGAAAAAAAGTTGCTTCTAAAATCATCCTCAACGTAGTATTAACAATCTGGTAAGGTCCTCTGCCCTTCCTCCAGCCCCAGGATAGGAGATTAATTAGAATCTGGAGAAGTGAGAACATGTAGCTTGGGGGAAAAAAATCAGCCTATTTATTTGAAAACAAAAACAAGGGCTAGGTGTGTTGGCTCACACCTATACGTCCCAGCACTTTGGGAGGCCAAGGTGGGAGGCTAGGAGTTCGAAGCCCACCTGGGCAACATAGCAAGACCCTGTCTCTGCAAAAAGTAAAATAATTAACCTGGCACGTGGCGTGAACCTGTAGTTCTAGCTACTTGGGAAGCTGAGGCAGGAGGATCACTTGAGTCCAGGAGTTGAAGGCTGCAGTGAGCTATGATTGCTCAACTGCAGTCTAGTCTAGGAGACAGGGTGAGATCGTATCTCTAAAAAACAAAACAAAATCTCAAATATATACAGTAAAGTTCGATAAATGTCTTTTAGGTTCTTAAGAAAAATTTATTAGAAATGGCAAGGGTTGGGCCACGCACCGTGACGCATGCCTGTAATCCCAGAACTCTGGGAGGCAGAGGTGGGCGGACCACCTGAGGTCAGGAGTTTGAGATCAGCCCGGCCAACAAGGTAAAACCCTGTCTTTACTAAAAATGCAAAAAAAAAAAAAAAAAAATTAAGGCTGGGTGCGGTGGCTCACACCTGTAATCCCAACACTTTGGGAGGCAGAGGTGGGAGGATCACTTGAGATCAGAAGTTCGAGACCAGCCTGGCCAACATGGTGAAACCCAGTCTGTACTAAAAATACAAAAATTAGCAGGGCATAGTGGGGTGCACCTGTAATTCCAGCTACTCGAGGCTGAGGCAGGAGAATTGTTTGAACCCAGGAGGCGGAGGTTGGAGTGAGCCAAGATCGCCCCACTGCACTCCAGCCTGGGCAACAGAGCAAGACTCTGTCTAAAAAAAATAATAAATAAAATGAAAAATGGCAAGATTTGAGGAAAGTGGTGAGTTTTCTATTTGTCCAGAAGAGACATGAGTTTAAAAATACTGAGAAACAGTGTAACAGTGGATTAGGTGATTAACAGTACCTAATGCTCCTCCCCACCATTTAAAAACGTTTAAATGTTTTTAAAGAGTAGATACTTTTAGATAGCATTGCACAAATAAGTACATATGGAGTAAAACTTGGTTTCATTTGATAATCAGTGTCCTCATATAAACTCAATTCCATAATTCCTGGGTCATTATATGTAACTATACACTAAAAATTACATAATACTTTAAACACGTGTATTAATCTTAATTAAATAAGTGATTCAAAGTCACATAACAAGTAGTTTTTTAAAAATAATTACTATAACTAACTGCTCCGCCTTAACTTTGTTCTAGGAATGATTTTTGCTTTCACCAAACTGAAATTCACATGGATCAAAATCACGATTATTTATATTTGTCCAAAGTTTCTAATTTTGTATTTATTTTCTAGAAGTAGCTCAAGCTCTAAATTTTCATTCGTTTTAAGAGTATGGAAAAATCCAAGAAATGACCCTCAAAAGAAACATGAAGTACTGTAAAAATATTTTATTTTTACCCAAATAATTATATGAGACAGGATACAAATCACTTCCAATTAAATATGATTAATATACTTTAATTTTGCTTCTTTCCTGAAACCCGAGTAAAATAAATTAAACATGCATAAACCCAGAAGAAAAAAGAAAGCAGAAAAAGCAACAGCAGAGGGGAGATCTCAACAAGCTTTGGAAACTGACAGGCAAATCAGTGGTTGGCCAGAAACCAAAACCTTACCCTGCCAGGAAGATCAGAAGAAGGAGCAGATCTAAACTATTAAACTCTAGGACAGCTCAGAAATGGGAGGTACTTGGTAAGCACTTCAGAAGCATAGGTGCACAGTAGAAGTAAAAGCAAGAGAAAGTTGATGGTGCTTGTAAGAAACAGTTAAACCACGCTGCACTCCTCCTCTGGGCCCCCGACCCCACAACCAGGAATTAGCCTGCCATCCACCAGCAGAAGCCAGGAAGGGCTGAAGTATTACGGACTCTGATCTTTGGGATACTTGGTCTGATTTAGGGCAAGATAACATTCTACTAAAAACTCACGTGGAAACCTGTGCCCTGAACTTGAGACTCCTCTTTTTTTTTTTTTTTTTTTTGAAACAGAGTCTTGCTCTGTCACGAGGCGCCAGGCTGGAGTACAGTGGCACGATCTCAGCTTACTGCAACCTCTGCCTCCCAAGTTCAAGCAATTCTCCTGCCTCAGCCTCCCGAGTAGCTGAGAGAGACCACAGGCGCGAGCCACCACGCCCAGCTAATTTTTGTTGTATTTTTAAGTAGAGACGGGGTTTCACCATGTTGGCCAGGATGGTCTCGATCTCTTGACCTTGTGATCTGCCCACCTCAGCCTCCCAAAGTGCTGGGGATTACAGGCTTGAGCCACCGCACCCGGCCTGAACTTGAGATTTCTAGCCACAACTCTATCCCACTCTCACCGCGCCCTTTATCTGCTCAGATCCCATTTCACTGGCAGCCAAGCATATACTCCCAGTCAAAAGCTAAGACAATTCAATTTTACTGGCAAAGTAGCCAGCCCCCTCCTCCCAATACCGATATTTGGAATTTTCCTACAGAAAGGCCAGGGACATCTCACCACCCAGTGAGACCTACTCATTGACAGGTTCCACCCAGGTAGACACAATTTCCAATGAGCTTTCAGTGCTTGGATCTTAAATATAAATAGACAAAATCATGAGAAATTTGAGGAAAGCTTTTTAGCACGGAAAACAAAAAGGGAAACAGCAAAAAGAAACTCAGAGGAAACATAATTCAAGGAGGAAGAAAACTTCAAAATTAAGATAACATATCCATGAAGAAAAACCAGATTATAAACATGAACATTTAGAAAGCAGAAAAAAAGAGCTTTTAGAAATAAAATATGATGGCAGAAATTAAAAATTGAACACAAGAGCCAGGCGAAGTGGCTCATGGCTATAATCCCAGCACTTTGGGAGGCCAAGGCGGGAGGATTGAGCCCGGAAGTCTGAGACCAGCCTGGGCAACATAATGTGCCCCTGTCTCTGCAAAAAATAATTTTTAAAAATTTAGCCAGGCATGGTGCTGCATGTCTGTAGTCCCAGCTACTTGGAGGCTGAGGTGGGAGAATTGTTTGAGCCTGGGAAGATGAGGCTTCAGTGAGCGGTAACCACCAACTGCACTCCAGCCTCAGCAAGAGTGAGTCCCTGTCTCAAACAAACGAACAAAATTCAATACAAAGTTCAGAAAATAAAGATGATGAAATATCTCAATAATTAAAAGGAAAATGTCAATGAGGCAGAAAATTGGACGATAACTTATAAGAAAAGTAGAGTTTCCTTCCTTCCTTCCTTCATTCATTGAATGCCTACTATGTGCTAGATACTATGTGCTAGATATTCACAATATATGAGTGAGCAAACCAACAGAAGATCCCTGCCCTCAAGGACTTTACATATTAACTGCGGAAGTCAGAAAACAAGCAATAAACATAATAAATAAGTAAGTTACATAATATGTTAAGAGATAGTGCTTTGTTCAAAAAGAAAAAAAAGTAGGGAAAGGGGATTTGGGAGTGCTGAGAGGTTTTGTGGTTTTTTTGTTTTTTCCATTTTCTATCTATCTTTCTGTTTTGTTTTGTGTTGTTTTGTTTTGTTTTTGAGACAAGGTCTCACTCTGTTGCCTGGAGTGCATTGACAAGATCACGGTTCGCTTGAACTCCCAGGCTCAAGTGATCTTCCTGCCTCAGCCTCCCAAGTAGCTGGGACCACAGGGGCATACCACCTGCCCAGAGAATTTTTTAATTTTGTGTAGAGACAGGGTTTTTCCATGCTGCCCAGGCTTTTTAATAAAAGTCACTTTAGGCCGGGCGCGGTGGCTCAAGCCTGTAATCCCAGCACTTTGGGAGGCCGAGGCGGGTGGATCACGAGGTCAAGAGATCGAGACCATCCTGGTCAACATGGTGAAACCCCGTCTCTACTAAAAAAAAAAAAAATACAATAAATTAGCTGGGCATGGTGGCGCGTGCCTGTAGTCCCAGCTGCTCAGGAGGCTGAGGCAGGAGAATTGCCTGAACCCAGGAGGCGGAGGTTGCGGTGAGCCGAGATCGCGCCATTGCACTCCAGCCTGGGTAACAAGAGCGAAACTCCGTCTCAAAAAAAAAATAAAATAAAAAAAATAAAAAAAAAATAAAAGTCACTTTAACTGGGGTAAGATGATATCTCATTGTGATTTTGATTTGCATCTTCTGATGATTAGAGATATGGAGCATTTTTTCAGATACCTGCTATCTATCTGCATATCTTATTTTAAGAAATAAAAATATATTGGACAGGCATGGTAGCTCACATCTATAATCCCAGCACTTTAGGAGGCCAAGGTGGGCAGATTGCTTGAGCCCAGGAGTTCAAGACCAGGCTGGGCAACATGGGGAGACTTTGTCTCTAGAAAAATACCCAGGCATGTTGGCGTGCACCTGTAGTCCCAGCTACTTGGGAGGCGGAGGTGGGAGGATCACCTGAGCCTGGGAAGTCAAGGCTGCAGTGAGCTGTGATCATACCACTGCACTCCAGTCTGGAAGACAGAGCAGATACTGTCTCAAGAAAAAATTAAGAAAGGACCAGCCACAGTGACTCATGTCTGTAATCCCAGCACTTTAGGAGACCCAAGCGAGTGAATCATGAGATCAGGAGTTCAAGACCAGCCTGGCCAACACAGTGAATCCCTGTCTCTACTAAAAATACCAAAAAATCAGCCAGGCGTGGTGTCAGGCGCCTGTAATCCCAGCTACTCGGGAGGCTGAGGCAGAGAATTGCTTGAATCCTGGAGGTGGAGGTTGCAATGAGCGGAGATCACATCACTGCACTCTAGCCTGGGCAACAGAGGGATACTGACTCAAAAAAAAAAAAAAAAAAAAAGCACTCTTTAAAAATGTAAATAAAAGTTAAACATGGATTACATGGATTTGCTTTTCCAGGAAGCACTTAAGTGACAAATATTCGACAATGAAGATGTCAACCACACAAGAGGGGTCTGGACAGGAACTGGGACCACAGGGAACCTCATCACAGCTTCTGATGCAGCAGATGTTGACTGTGGACAGAGGGTGGCACATGCCCACAACTGGGTACAGAAGTAAATTCCTGCTCAACCCAGGAGTGCACAGTGTGTAGACAATTCACTTGCATGTTAGAATACCAACAAGATTCAGCTGCAAAGTAAACCCCGCATCGCAGCGAAGCCATGAGGTTGAGTTGTGAATCTTGGGAGACTGATGAAAGTTCGCTGGACAATTACAGTGTAAACGTCATGACCCATCAGTGCCCAGCACTGCTTCTGTCTCTACAGGAGCCACGGGCACCACAGCGGCCTCAGAGCAGAAGGCACAGGATACCAGGGCAGCATCGCAGTGAGTCAACACCGAGGACCTCAGGCCACCCCCTTGAGCATCGCCGCATGCAGGGGCGGGCCCTGCGCATTCTGCCCCGGAAGGCGACCCGCAGAAACCGTCCAAAGGGCTGGCCTTGTTGTTCCGGCGCACCTCTGACTGGGCCCCAGTTTCTGGAGGGCAGGTATGACGAAGGCTTGTCCCCAGTACCGGCCTTTGCACATCATCTGTGCCCAAGGTGTTTGGGGACCAAAGCTCTAAGCAGCGCTCATTGGTGTGTGTGAATTAAGCAAGGGAAATTTAAAATGCACATGTTATATTATCCTTTAGAACCTATAACTCGATCAAGACAGAAAAAAAAAAAAAGAAACATGATTTTAAAACAACAGTAACTCCATATAAGAAGTGTACTGCTGCACGGGGTGGCTCACGCCTGTAATCCCAGCAATTTGGGAATCCGAGGTGGGTAGATCAGGAGTTCAGCACCAGCCTGGCCAACATGGAGAAACCCCTTCTCTACAAAATTACAAAAATTAGCCGGGCGTGGTGGGGGACGCCTGTACTCCCAGCTACTCGGGAGGCTGAGGGCGGGAGAATTGCTTGGACCTGGGAAGCGGAAGTCGCGCCACTGCACTTCAGGCTGGGCAACAAGCGACACTCCGTCTCAAAAAAAAAAGAAGAAGAAGAAGTTTATTTAGATGTTAGAGTCATCTATGACTGAACAAGATTGGACACGAACCTACCCAGGCCCGGAGCTCAGCTGCAAACATCCGCAGATTTCCCCTGCAACAGGGAGTGGTCAGTGCGCTCGATGGCCTTGGTGCTTCCAAACGTTTTTCCAACAAACGGCTGTGGCTGCGGTTTTCAGAAGATGTGCTCTGGCCTCCAAGGAGCAGGGTAGTGGGGAGGGACCCTTTGTATAGAAAATGCTGTCCCGGGAGCTTTGCGACCGACACCTTCCGGCATCTGAGCATCCGCGGAGCGGGCAGCTGCAGCCTTCTGTCCTCCGGCCACAACCCGACTTCTTCACCAGCAGTCAACCAAAAACATCCTCTCAGAGTCTCTTTGAACCTGGTTGTGATGATAAGAACCAAATGTTTGCTGATCTAAGACTTGTATGCAGAACGCAGAAGACTGCAGTTAGGAACACCCTACAAAATCGTATTTTCCAAAAACACGGCGCTGAGAGCGGGGAAGCGGCCCTGCCTTCAGCATCAGGAGAACCGCCTCCGCCTCCCAAGGCGGTCCGCCCCGTGAGCAACGAGCCCAGCTCCCAGCCCCGGCTCCCCGTCTGAAGACAGCGGTTCCGGGGACCGAGACGACAGCATTGAACTGGAGATGAGGAGGTTTTGGCAGAAAAGGCCAAGGAGTGGTGTGCGCGCGGAGCCCGGGACCCGGGCGCGGACCGAGTGGGAGCGCGAGTGCAGCCGGCGAGCGCCGGCGGCAGAGTCTCCGCCAGAGTCCGCGAGGAGCCCAGCCGGCCGCCAAAGGTGCTTCTGGCGGGCGGTCCGGCTGTGCCACAGCGCGCACTGAGGCGGCAGGCGCGGGGGAGCTTTCCCAGGGGCTGCGGGAGCCGGCGCTTCCCAGCCCCAACCCTGGAGCTGATGGGGACTCTGGCGCCCAGGCCGACGGGACCCTACCCGGGAGCCACTGCGCCCAGCGGAGCCGCCTGCGGAGCCCGAGGGCGCTGAGCTCGGAGGACGCGGCGCGGGGCGGGGGTCTCGGGAGCGACAGAGGCTAAGGGTCCTTGGACCCGGCCCCCGCTGCTGCCCACGCAGCGCTTCCACTTTGCAAAGTGTCTCCCGCGCAGCCGGCCTCTCCAGTCCTCACCTGGGGCTGCCTCTGCAGGGCCATCCTCCGTCTCCAGGGAGGCCCACGCTCGCCAGCGAGGAAGGACGCGGGGCCCTGGCCCAGCGGGAAGGCTGGAGGAACTCAGGCTCGGAGGAAAAGGCTTTTAGACCTGGGCCATCGACGAAGGGTTTCTATAGGGACGACCAGCATCCGGACGCAGTGGGCAGAGGCGCCATGCTTTCGGCGCCACCTCCGTGGGGACCGCGCGGCACTTCGAGGTTCAGGACTGAGCCTTCGGGGTGTGAGCGCGCGCCCCGGGCTTCGTTTGTCCGCGAGCGTGTGCCGGCTGCGACTGCAGGGAGAGGAAACGGGCCCTTTTACATAGCCCTACCTGTAGATAGGCACATCAACAGGAAACAACAATGCTTTAATACATGTGTCCTGGTAAATATGAATTTTGTGGCTTTTTGCAAATCATCTATATTGATGTAAAAATATTTTTGGAAAATTAAGTAATTTTTTAGTGTTGAAAATGTAATTTTATTAGTTAATTCTTCATCTTAAATAGTAGCACAATAAAATACACCACAATCTAAAGAAACTCCAGAATTACGAGAATGAGAGTGAAGAAAATTCACATGGGCTACAATATCTATTACCTTAAACTGCAAGAGACAAGGTTCCAACCCGAAGGTGAACATTTATGTGTTTATGACTGGCTACATTTACGACTTAAAGAACAGTTTTGTGAGGGGAGAAACTCGGTCACTGAAGAAGAAAAATTATAAATTTCAAATTAAAGAGTAAAAGGAGCTCCCGTAGCAAATGCTAGAGGAATAAAAACAAGAATCATTGAGGAGTTGATGCCCTCAAAGGCATAAACATTTCTGATGACACACAAGCTGGATGTTGAGATCTGTAGGTTTATAAGGAAGACTCACCAATGCCTCAGCAAATCCCAAATCATTATCAGATCAGTGTTTCTGAATAATACACCAAAGGTTACAGATGAAATTTCAGACAAGAACCAACAAAAAGATCATAACCCAAATTTTAGGCAAAAATGTGGCACAACTGTGAGAGTCCTACATGTCACTTACAACTGCTTTCTTTGCTGTGACTTCCCTGTACAGTAATATTTAAACACTGTGGCAAGACACCAATGATCGCCTAATCAGACCACACAAACACATTTATTTCAGATTCCCTGGAGGTTAAAAAAGGTTGGATACTGATGCTTTATGTATACTCAGGGCCCGTTTATAAATACCCCATTGAATACTATCTTAACACAAATCTGCGTCAGTGAAAAGAAACTGGCAAAATCCACCTCTTGCCATTCAATTTGTCAGGTGGTGAAGACCAGGATAGAATGTTCCATCAGTTTTAATTTTAAAATACGATTGTTACATTGGGAAAATGAAATAAACACAGTAAAATAAACTGTACAAAGGCAAAGTAGAACAACAAAAAATACTGTACTAAAACATACGATTTACAGAAGTTTCCAGACAAGCCATACAAAATGGTCACAAATTTTTTTGAAGGGGGGAATCTACACTTGACAGCAAAGTCACAAATGTTATTAGTGAGACTGTGATGTTTATTTAATGTTCCCATTTTGGTTCAAACAATCAAGCTTGTCCATCTACAGCATCTAAATAAAGTGAGACTTTGCTAGAGAGCATATTCTAAAGAACTGGTTAGCTGCTTTTAACCAATGCAGTTAGATCAGCGTAAAAGAGGGGAAAGGAGCTAATAAAATTAAAATAAAACTACCTCCCCCCTCAAAATAAAATAAAGAAAAACACCCACACCCCTGCAGCTAACCTGAAGCCTTCATTCACAGTGCTTTATGCTTAAACCAGGATGGAGGAAATAAGTAAAAGGGGGGAGGGGCTGCTGCTCTTAAACGTTTCACAGCAATCCAGATGATACTTCTAGCCTCAGCCCATGCTTTACAACAGTGAATCAGGACAAGACATTTAATCACCAAAGGACTGACGATGTCTGGGCTTTTTTATTCTCTAATGTTTCTAAGATTGTGTCCATTAAATGCAAATAAAAAGGAAGAAGTCTTGGCAGAACAGAAGTGATGCACACTTGATGATCAGATCAATTTAAATATTATTCATGGCATATAGCCTAGTCCATGCCCCAGCTGTTTCTGTGGCTTGGGCTTCACTTGTCTTCCACGGCTCCACTACATCATTTGCTAATGGATCATCTGGATTAGGAGCACTTAACAAGGCCTGGATCGATAGCAGAACTGTGCGGATCTGCAGTGCTGGGACCACTTATCTTTCAAAATATCTGATCATATTCTTCCCAACTTGTCTACACTAGGATGATAAATTTTGGTCATGAAACGTACTTTAGGGGCTGCCATTGGGTCTTCTTCTGGAAGGAATAGTTCAAGTTTAAAAGTCCCTCCCTCAAAGTGGGAATCCTGAGGGCCAGCAACGACCACATGAAAATAACGGGCATTGCTCTCATCTGGTTCTGCTTTGATGCCAGGAACTGGTTCTGCCAGCAAATGCTGAGCTTCCCTGATGATCCTGTGGGGCAGCCTGGCCATCTTGTCAGAACCTGAGTTTGGCCTCTAGTCTCGTCTCCGGCTCCCCTCGCCTCCTTCTGAAGGGAGCTTTCAGTATTAGTCTTTGTGTGAAAAACCTTCTGTGGCTCTGTGAAACCTTTCACAACTTCGAGTTTTGAGAGTTTGGCTGGTATAAAATGTTAGGTTCAAAGCTCTTTTCCTTTAATACTTAAAAATATAAATCTATTAACTTCTTGCATCCTGTATTGCTTTTTTTTTTTTTTTTGAAACGGAGTTTCACTCTTGTCGCCCAGGCTAGAGTACAATGGCACAACCTCACTGCAACCTCTGCTTCCCGGGTTCAAGCGATTCTCCTGCCGCAGCCTCCCAAGTAGCTGGGATTACAGGCATCTGCGACCACGCCCGGCTAATTTTTTGTGTTTTTAGCAGAGACGGGGTTTCACCATGTTGGCCAGCCTGGTCTCAAACTCCTGACCTCAGGTGATCCACCCGCCTCGGCCTCCCAAAGTGCTGAGATTACAGGCATGAGCCACCATGCCCAGCCTGCTTTTTTGATTATTGTTCTTTTGAAGGTTAGTTCTAAAAGTCATTATTCCCAGATACTTTTAGAGTTTTCTTTTTGTTTCCTTATTTGTTTCTTTGGTTTTTTTTGTTTTTCCTTAAGACAGGGTCTTGTTCCATTACCCAGGCTGCAGTGCAGTGGCACAATCTCAATGATCTCAGCCTCTGCCTCATGCGCTCAAGAAGTCCTTCCGCTTCAGCCTCCCGAGTAGCTGGGACTACACCCAGGATGCCCGGCTAATTTTTGTTTGTATTTTTACTAGAGATAGGGTATCTCCATGTTGCCCGGGCTGCTACAGAACTCCTGGGCTCAGGTGATCATCTGCCTGCCTCTGCCTCTCAAAGTTCTGGGATTATAGGCATGAGCCTAGCTGTTGTTGTTGTTGAATGTTTTGAAACCCTATTCTAATATTAATTCTTTCTCTTTCCACTTCAGCATCAAAAGAGACTTTCGATCTGGGAAATTTATCTTCACTATTTCTTTCAATAATTCCTCTTTTATGTCACTCAGACACTGACACTTACATTTTATTTTTCATATCCATAAGCTTTTCTGTTATATTTTCTCCTCATCTTTCTTTTTTTCTCTTTTTGTTTTGTGTTTTTGAAACGGGGTCTCACAGTTGCCCAGGCTGGAGTGCAGTAGTACAATCGGGGTTCACTGGAACATCCACCTCCCAGGCTCAAGTCATCCTCCCACCTCAGCCTCCCAAATAGCTAGCTGGGAGTGCAGGCATGCACCATCGCACAGAGCTAGTCTTTTCTGCTGTCTTCTAAAACAGTTCCTCAATCTTTCTTCAGCTGCATCCATTCTGTAGTTTGCTCCCTATGCTGTATTCTTTTTCCAACTATTGTATTTTCTATCCAATATTTCTCTTTGGTTTTTTTTTTTTATGCTTTCTTGCTCTTGCTTCACATTTCTAAGAAATTCTAATATCTATTAAATAAATGTATTATGCTTATTTTAAACCCTTGGTCCCTGTGTTCCAATAATTCAGTTTCAGAAAAAGCTTTTAGATTGTTGCTGTAGTAGACTGAAAAATTGGTCTCCAAAAATATTAGATCCTAATTCCTGAGATCTGTGAACATTATCTTAGTTGGAAATATAGTCTTTGCAGATGTGATTAAATGGATGATCTTGAAATGAGGAGATTGTCCTGGATTCTTCAGGAAGGTCCTAAATGGCATCACGGTGTCCCGATTTGAGAGAGGCAGAGTGATATTTCACACACATATGCACACACATTAGAAGGTGACATGAAGATGAAACAAAAAGAGATTTGAAGAAGCCGGCCTTGCAGATTGGAGTGATGTGGCCACAAGCGAAGGAATGTCAGCAGCCTGAAAGAGACAAGGAACAGATTCTCTCCCAGAATCTCTGGAGGGAGTGTGGCCCTGACAATATTTTGATTTCAGCCTAGTGATACTGAATTTGGATTTCTGACCTCCAGAACTATGAAAGAATAAATTTATACTGTTTTAGGCCACCAAATTTGTGGCAACTTATTAAGGAGCCACAGGAAACTAATCCATTGGCTTTCATAGTGTGGTTGTGTGCTTCCCTGTCCAGTCACTTTGGCGTGTGCCTTCATTTTCCCCAAGAGAATCATGTACCTTGTCTAAAAGTGTGTATTGGAGAAAGGTCAAAGACCCTGTGATGTTTCTTACAACATTTGTTTGGGATAGCAGGAAGTTAGAAGCAATACGGGTGTCCATAGTGGCAGAGAGGACAGAAAAAATATGGCGAATATACACTCCCTGGAGTATTATGTAGCATATAGCTTAGAAACGTGGATAGATTTTTAAAACATGATGCCAAATGAAATTTAAGCAGCCTGGAAAACATAGTGAAGCCTCATCTCTACTAAAAATAAAAAAAATTATCCAGGTATGTTGACTTGTGCCTGTAGTCCCAGCTACTCAGGAGGCTGAGGCGGGAGAATCACCGGAACCCGGGAGGCAGAGGTTGCAGTGAGCCGCGATCGAGCCAATGCACTCCAGCCCAGGTGACAGAGCAAGACCTTGTCTCCAAAAAAAAAAGAAGAAAAAATAAAATTAAGAATCAGATGATTTCTGTAACTTAACACGATTTGCGTTAATAAGAAACACACGTTAACAACAATGTATACTTTACAAGAACACATATAAAGAAAGAATGCATATTAAATATATTAGAATAGCATAGCTTCTCCATTTTTTTTTTTTTTTTTTTGAGATAAAGTCTTGCTCTGTCACCTAAGCTGGAGTGCATTGGCTCGATCGCGGCTCACTGCAACCTCTGCCTCCCGGGTTCGGGTGATTCTCCTGCCTCAGCCTCCGGAGTAGCTGGGATTACAGATGCCTGCTACCACACCTTGCTAACTCTTTTTTGTGTGTGTATTTTTTAGTAGACATGAGGTTTTACCATGTTGGCCAGGCTAGTCTCAAACTCCTGACCTCAGGTGATCCACCTGAGTCGGCCTCCCAAAGTGCTGGGATTACAGGCATGAGCCACCGTGCCCAGCCAATAGCTTCTTATGGGCGATCAGGAGAATGAAAGAGAAGATCAGAGGATAAAGGGAATGAATGAGTACATAAAAACAAGATGGAGACTGGGTGCAATGGCTCTCGCCTGTAATCCCAGCACTTTCGGAGGCGGGGTGGGCAGATCTCGAGGTCAGGAGTTCAGGACCAGTCTGGCTAACATGGTGTAACCCTGTCTCTTTTAAAAATACAAAAATTAGCTGAGCATGGTGGCGTGTGCCTGTAATCCCAGCTACTCGGGTGGCTGAAGCAGGATTTGGGACCCAGGAGGCGGAGATTGCAGTGAGCTGAGATCATGCCACTCCACTCCTGCCTGGTGACAGAGCAAGACTCCATCTCAAAAAAAAAAAAAAAAAAAAAAGACTGAGCCAGGAAAGGATCAACAATTATCCGCACTAGGAGCAGGCAGCAGGACTCTCGGGACCCGAGGTCCAACCTAAATCATCATCAGCTCATCTTTATCATTGTCATCAGTATAACATGAAGAAATATTGGACTGAGAAACGGTGATATTGTGAAATGTATATTTGGTCTTCGACCCTATTTCCTGGCACACAGCTCCTAAAATTCTTAGTATTTCCAAAGTGCTTTTCGTATGCTAATGGTTGACTGGAGGCTGGCAGTGCCTGGCTAGCTACAGGATGGGTCTGGTCACCAGAAAGACCAAGACAGGGGTAGGATTGGGACTTTCAGCCCCACCCTATGACTTCTGGGGAGGGGAGAGGGCCACCTCCCACAAGGTTAAGTCAATTACCAGGGGCCAATGATGTAATCAGTGATGGCTACATAAGGAAGCCTCCATAAAAACTCAAAATGGCAGGGTTTGGAGAGCTTCCTGGTAGCTGAACACTTGAGGTTCCTGGAGGGTGGCACACCTGGGGAGGGCATGGAAGCTTTTCGTCTCTTTCCACATACCTTGCCCTACACATCCTTCATTTGTTTCTTTTGTAATATCCTTTATGTAAAAAAAAAAAAATTGTGACGTGGGGTATGGCAGCTCATACCTGTAATCCCAGCACTTTGGGAGGCCAAAGCTAGTGGATCACTTGAGGTCAGGAGTTCAAGACCAGCCTAGCCAAAATGGTGAAATCCCACTTTTACTAAAAATTAAACAAAAAAAGAAAACAAATAGCTGGGTGTGGTGTCACATGCCTGTAGTCCCAGCTCCTCAGGACGCTGAGGTGGGAGGACTGCTGAAACCTGGGAGGTGGAGGCTGCAGTGAGCAGAGATCACACCACTACACTCCAGCCTGGGTGGCAGAGCGAGACTCCATCTCAAAAACAAACAAAAAACTGGTAACATGTTTCTTTGAGCTTTGTGAGCTGCTCTAGCAAATTAATGGAGCCCAGGAAGGGAACCCCAATTCTGGAGCCGGTCAGAAGTTCCAGAGTGGAAGGGGGGGTCTTAACGGGACAGAGTTCTCAACCTGTGGGCTCTGAAGCTATCTATCTCCAGGAGGATAATGTCAGAATTGAATCAGAGGACACCCAGCGGGTGTCTTCCGCAGGCAGAAGTCATGGCTAGCTTGACGTGGAGGCGCAGCCCCACGTAATTGATCACAGGAGTATTCTGTGCTGACTTGTGATGGGAGAGCAGAGGAAACACAGTTCGTGGGCTTTTCGTTTTCGTTTTATTTGGAATTAACAGAAACTCCTACTTTTGAACTGTGCAACACCGAGCAAATCATTTCTACTCTCTAAGCATCCATTTCATAACCTGTCAATGGGAATGAGTATCGCCCTCGCCACAGAGGTTAAAAAATGAGGTAAAGTGAGACAAAGCATGTGAGAGTTATTTCCAAGCTACAGGGATCATCTGCAGAGATTATCTTATTATTAAGCTCCTAGGCCAAACGGAAGTCCAACATATAGTAGCAGAATTGGGGTTTGGGGATGGGGAGTCTGAAGTGAGGAGGAAGGAAGTAGGGGCCCACCTCTTTGATGCTGCCCATTAACTGGTCCTTCAGACCTTGCTCAAAATGCCCCTCCCCAAGGTCCTCCCACCACAGAGCTGGCTCAGTGCTTCCCACAAACAGGGCAGAATGCCTAGAATAGGGGTCACACACACAAATAACTTTCAGGGCTCAGCCACGTAGCAGAGAAGGGAAGGCTGAAAGGTTTATGTGATAGTATAGCTTGTGAATGCAGAGAAAATGGGCGTCTTAGCTGGGTTACCCACAAGTGGACCTCGAGATGAGCTTTTGTGTGCAAGGGATTTATTGAGGCAGGGATCCCTAAGGAAACCAGTCAGGAGATAGAGGAAAAAGGTCGGGAAGGGGAGAAACAAAGCAACAGTTCAGTTTCCGAGTCTGCAGCCTGCAGGTGAGATGGCTCCAGGAGCTCACGCCGTTCTCCAAAGCAAGTCACAGCGGGGCCTGAGCCTCAGAACAAAAGCACGCGGAAGCCAAAGGAGGGAGCCATCTGACACAATTCGTGTAAAATATTTAACAGGACTCAGGACGCACCACCACATTAATGCATTTTCTTTAGTTTGACTCAGCTTAATCTGATCCTCGTTATGAACCTCCACCCATTGGTTTAATGGAGCAGGGGTGGAAAGGGAGTTAAAAAATTAACTACTGCCGGGTGCGGTGGCTCAAGCCTGTAATCCCAGCACTGTGGGAGGCCGAGGCGGGTGGATCACGAGGTCAAGAGATCGAGACAATCCTGGTCAACATGGTGAAACCCCGTCTCTACTAAAACTACAAAAAATCAGCTGGGCATGGTGGCGCGTGCCTGTAATCCCAGCTACTCAGGAGGCTGAGGCAGGAGAATTGCCTGAACCCAGGAGGCGGAGGTTGCGGTGAGCCGAGATCGCGCCATTGCACTCCAGCCTGGGTAACAAGAGTGAAACTCCGTCTCAACTCCGTCTCAAAAACAAAACAAAACAAAACAAAAAACTATTAGTTTTATCTGGTTTAAAGATTGCAGCATGTTCCCTCAATCTCATCGGTGTCTTTAGTTACTGCTCAGTCTTCTCATAGATACGAATATTCCCATTCTCAGTGACCCTTTGTGCTCCTCGCTCTCTGTCCAAGAGAAGGGCAGTAAAGTGTGCCTTGCACAGCTGCTGTGGTGCGGCAGAAGGGCTGGGTCTCCGCGGAGACCTCTGGGGAGGGGTCCTGCCCCGCCTATTGCAGGCTGCCTGCATGTCACCCACCCGTGCTTGGTCTCTCTGTCAGTTTGGTCCCAGCCTGGGGTCACCTTCTCTGACTTGTCATCACCTCGGCCTCCACTGGCTGTAGACACAGGGTCTGTCCTCCGCGTCCCTTCCGTCTTCCCGCCCAGCAGTCACAGGTCCGTTTTCTCTCCACTCACTCTGACCATCAACTCTGCATTCACCAGTCTGCTGTGGGGAACCCCAGATTGTAGCAAAATATCTATAACATAAAATTAGACATTTTAACCATTTTTTAGTGTGCAATTTGGTAGCATTATTGGATTCACAGTGTTGCACAGTCACCACCACTACCCATTTCTAAAACTTTTTGATCTCCCCAAACAGAAATTCCCCGTTATCTCCTTTTCCCCCTGAGCTCCCAGTCACCGCGAATCTACTTTCTGTCTCTACGAGGTTGCCTATTCTAGAAGTTTCATATATAAAAGGAGTCATATACTTGTCATTTTTGTATCGGGCTTATTTCACTTATAATGTTTTCACAATTCATCTGTGTTGTAGCATGTATCAGAATTTCATTCTTCTTGATACATCAACTTAAAATCACATTATTATTTTGAGACGGAGTCTGGCTCTGTCGCCAGACTGGAGTGCAGTGGCGCCATCTGGGCTCACTGCAACTTCTGACTCCCTGGCTGAAGCGATTCTCTTGCCTCAGCCTCCCAAGTAGCTGGGATTACAGGCGTGTGCTACCACACCCAGCTAATTTTTGTACTTTTAGTAGAGACGGGGTTTCACCATGTTGGCCAGGATGGTCTTGATCTCCTGACCTCGTGATCCGCCCGCCTCGGCCTCCCAAAGTGCTGAGATTACAGATACGTCAATTTAAAATCACATATTATTATTATTATTTTGCGATGGAGTCTCACTCTGTCACCCAGGCTGGAGCGCAGTGGCGCGATCTCGGCTCACTGCAACCTCCACCTCCCTGGTTCAGGACATTCTCCTGCCTCAGCCTCCCAAGCATCTGGGACTACAGGCATGTGCCACCACGCCCAGCTAATTTTTATATTTTTAGTAGAGACGGGTTTTCACCATGTTGGCCAGGCTGGTCTCGAACTCCTGACCTCAAGTGATCCTCCTACCTCTGCCTCCCAAAGTGCTGGGATTACCGGCGTGAGCCACTGCACCTGGCCTAAAATGGCATATTCTAAAATTTGGAAAGGAGACCCTTATAAAGGGTTGCAGTGTGCAAAGTGGTCATTCTGACAGGCTGGGAAGAGTGGCTTTTGGCTGAAGCTGTTAGCAGGCACTGTGAAGAAGGAGGGGCTGGGCAGGAGCATTATGCTGAACTGGTTGGTTAAACATACATATTCAACAGGTCACAGGAGGATCTATGACTATTCATGAGGGGAGTCGCACACATATGTGATAAGCAAACATGCATGTTACATGTGCCCCGTGTTAATTTTGGGGTGGAGACTTAATGTTCAAATGCATTACAATTAGTCCCTATACATCCAAAGGGGAAGCAGGGACAGGATGGCATGCAAGTGTGCAGCCTTGGAAAACCGGCCAGAACCAAGCCATGCTGGTAGTCTTCTTATCAGGAGAAAGTTACTGAAATTGGTCTCTTGTCCAGTCACAGCTGTGGTTCTGGCTGGTGGAATGGGGGAGTGGGGTAGGGTGTGGGATGGGGGACTAGAGGGTCATCGTCTGGCTGTCAGCTACGGATAAGCTGCGAATTGTTTTAATATTGCTTATCTCAAGACCAGAGGTTGTTTAACAGCTAGAGAAAAAGAAAAGAATTTGTGGCAGTTAGAACATAGTTTATTTTTTAAGTGTAGGGGTGAGTGATTTAACCCTTGCCTGGCATGTCCTTAGATCTTGCTTATAATATGGTTTCTTATGCCACAAAGCGTCCATTCTGTCAGTTTTATGAGCTGTATTTTCACGTGAATGCTGGTCAGTTGTATCTAAACAGCACAAGGCGAGGGTATATAACGAGGCATGGTCAACCCCCTATCCCTTCATGGCAGGTAACTCAGTTTTTAAGGTTTCCCTAGGGCGCCTTTGCCCAAGAGGGGGTCCGTTCAGTTGGTTGGGGAGCTTAGGATTCTGGTTTTCATTTACATATGATTGAATTGTAGTCCATTGTATGTATATATCATATTTCATTCATCTATTCACCTGTGAGCAGACACATACGTTGTTGCCACCTTTTGGCTAATGTGAATAATGATGCAATAAACCTTAATGTTTGAGTCCTTGTGTTTAATTATTTTGGGTATATCCCTAGGAGTGCAACCGCTGGGTCATATGATAATCCTGTGTTTTGTTTTTAGAGGAATTGCCAGACTGTTTTTCACTACATCTGAACAATTTTATATTCCTAACAGCAACGTATAAGTTTCTGGTTCTGATTTCTCCACGTTTTAGCCAATATTGTTACTTTCTGTTGTTTTGGTTATAGCCATTCTAATAGGTGTAAAGCGGTATCTTACTCTTTTTCTTTTCTTCTGCTTTATTTATTTATTTATTTATTTATTTTTGGAGACAGGGTCTTGCTCTGCCACCCAGGCTGGAGTGTAGTGGCGAAAATAAACACAGCTCACTGCAGCCTTGACCTCCTGGGCTCCAGCAATCCTCCCACTTCGGCCTCCCCAGGTACTGGCTGTTGGGTGTGAGCCACCTCATTGTAGTTTTGGTATGCATCTCCATAACGATTAGTGATAGTAAGAATGTCTTCATGTCCTCATTGTCCATTTGTGTTTCTTTGGAGAAATGTCTATTTATGCTCTTTGCACATTTTAAAATTGAGTTCATTTTTGTCAGAGACAGATTTTTAAGAAGGGTATAAAGACAGGAGACCCTTGTGCTTGAAGTGTCAGCCTTACTGATTCTGTACTGCTTTCTGGAGAAGGGTAGAAGGGGCCATATTCATCTCCTGGGCTTACTCTCTGATGCTTCCAGATTATTCCCTTAAAAAAAAAGTGGTATTTTTCTTTTACTTTTCCTATAATATATCCTCCCTCTACCATAAGGAATGATAGGTGACTATAGTTATTATGTAGTCATCATATTGTACAATACAGATCTTAAAATTATTCCTTCTGGCTTGGCACGGTGGCTTACGCCTGTAATCCCAGCACTTTGGGAGGCCAAGGTGGGTGGATCACGAGGTCAGGAGTTTGAGACCAGCCTGGCCAATATAGTGAAACCCCGTCTCTACTAAAAATGTAAAAAAATTTAAAAATATAAATATAAATATAAAAAATTAGCCAGGCATGGTGGCACGTGCCTGCAGTCACAGCTAACTTGGGAAGCTGAGGCAGAGGAATTGCCTGAACCCAGGAGGCAGAGGCTGCAGTGAGCCTAGATTGCTCCACTGCACTCCAGCCTGGGAGAAAGAGTGAAACTCCATCTTAAAAAAAAAACAAAAAACCATACACAAAAATAATTCCTCCTAACTGAAATTTTGTATCCTCTGAACAATATCTCTCTATAGTTAATAACAATATATTTTTGAAAATTGCAAAAGGTAGATTTTAAGTGTAGTCACCATAAATGATATCTATGTGAGGTAATGCATGTTAATTAGCTTGATTTAGCCATTCTACATGTATACATATTTCAAAGCAATATGTTATAAATTGTAAATATGCACAATTTCTATTTGTCAATTAAAAAACATATTTAAAATTTTTTAAAAAGAGGCTGGGTGCAGTGCCTCACACCTGTAATTCACACACTTTGGGAGGCCAAAGTGGGAGGATTGCTTGAGCCCAGGAGGTCAAGGCTGCAGTGATCTACGATTTCACCACTGCACTCCAACCTGGACAACCAGAGTGAGACCTCGTCTCTTAAAAAAATGTTTAAAGGGCCGGGCGCGGTGGCTCAAGTCTGTAATCCCAGCACTTTGGGAGGCCGAGGCGGGTGGATCACGAGGTCAAGAGATCGAGACCATCCTGGTCAACATGGTGAAACCCCGTCTCTACTAAAACTACAAAAAATCAGCTGGGCATGGTGGCGCGTGCCTGTAATCCCAGCTACTCAGGAGGCTGAGGCAGGAGAATTGCCTGGACCCAGGAGGCGGAGGTTGCGGTGAGCCGAGATCGCGCCATTGCACTCCAGCCTGCAGAACAAG
>NW_022437098.1:1032859-1037272 GCF_009761245.1 Sapajus apella | reverse complement strand
TCAGAAAAAAAAAAAAAAAAACGGCCAGGCGCAGTGGCTCACGCCTGTAATCCCAGCACTTTGGGAGGCCAAGGCAGGCAGATCATGAGGTCAAGAGATCGAGACCATCCTGGCCAACATAGCGAAACCCCATCTCTACTAAAATACAAAAATTAGCTGGGTGTGGTGGCGCGCACCTGTAGTCCCAGCTGCTCAGGAGGCTGAGGCAGAAGAATTGCTTGAACCCGGGAGGCTGAGGTTGCAGTGAGCAGAGATGGCACCACTGCACTCCAGCCTGGCACCTGGCAAAAGGGCGAGTCTCTGTCTCAAAAAAAAGAGTTAAAAAAAAAAAAACAAAAAACTAAATGCGATTGTTTCCCGTGGTTTGGAGCACTGAAACAACCAGTAGCCTTAGAGTCACAGATGGTTTAAGATATGATTTTGCAACCCACGAGTTGCTGTGGTCTGAATATTTAAGTCCCCACAAACTTCACATGCTGAAATCTTGAAATCATGAGCAGAGCCATCATGAATGGGATCAGTGCCCTTGTAAAACAGGCCTAAAACAGAGCCCTTGTCCCCTCCACCATGTGAGGTTAGAGTCAGACAGCCATCTGTGACAATGCAGGGCCCTTGATAGATGCAATGAACCTGCGTCACCTTGGCCTTGGACTTCCCAGCATACAGAACTGTGAGAAATAGATTTCTGTTGTTTATGACTACTGGTCCCCCACCAAAAAAGAAGGTGATATATAAATTCAGCTGGGTTTTCCTGTCCTGAACCTAGAGTAGTTACATCATTTTTTTTCCTTTGGGTATTCTTCTGTATTCTAAATCTCTCTGCACTCATTTTAAAGAATGCCTCGGACATTCAGAATGGCAAAAGAGAAAGGCACACTAATAATTTTCAGAATGTTATTTCCACGATATGTGAAATTGTTGTGGGCTCTTTGGGGTGTCATTTTTGTAGCTGGAGACCTCTGTGGCCGATGGAGCCTTTGCCTGAGTTTTGCTTGGGCCCACTGGGCTCGTTTTGCCCTCTTGGCCTGGCAGGCTGTGCTCAGCTCACACTACTGGCCTGGATCCCATGCCTGCCAAGGGCAAGTCAGATGTTGAATGGCAAGGGGTGTGTAAGTGAGTGTGGGGTCTGCCACTGCACACAAACATGCCAGCTGCTACAGCAGGGTGGGCAGCTCCGGGTGCCAGCATGAGTGCTGGCGCTCTACAAGGCTGCGGCCAGATTGGCACTGGGGAACATGGTGGTGGTGCCTGGAAGCTTGGAGACACCAGGGACCACAGGGCCCCAAAGAGGGAGTCACAGCCTTGGCTTGGGGAACTCCTAGGTCTGGGCTCCCAGAAGGGCCACAGCAGCCCTTCCTTCCTTCTCTTCCCCCACAATATGGTGAGCAAGGGGCATGTCTCGGCCCTGTTTGTGTTATAGCTCATTTAGCCTCACCATTTGGTGGGTCCTAAGTTCTTGTCCTGTGACCAGGTGCATGAAGTAGACAGACAAGCAGAGGGTGAGCAAGGCAAAGAGGAGCTTTATTGAGTGATAGAACAGCTCAGAGGAAACCCGTAGGGAGCAGCTCCTTTCCACAGCCAAGCTGTCCCAATGAGTGTTCAGTTCCTAGCAGAGAGAATAGCTCCTTTCTGCTAGGCAAGTCATCCCGATAAGTGTTCAGTTATCAGCAAGAGAGGGTAGCTCCTCTCTGTGGCTGGTCATCCTGTCATCTGTGTGGCTCTCAGCAGAGACGAGGCCCTAGAATGGGTGGCTCCTCTTTGCAGCTGGTTGTCCCAATGTCTGCTGCTCTCAGCAGAGAGCAGGCCCTGGAGTGGGTATCTCTCCTCTGCAGCTGGTTGTTCCAACATCTGTGCAGCTCTGGCTGAGCCTGGGGCTTTTATGGGCCTCAGAGGGGAGGAAGTACCCCCTCATTGGTCCATGGGCGGCCATGGGTGGCCCATAAAAGGCATCGCAAGTCCCCACTCTGGTCCATAAGACTGGCAGCCCTGCCCCCTGCCTTGAGGACCTCCCTGGCCTGAAAGTGAGGCCTCATCAGGGACCCGCCCCCTTCTGCCCAGGAGCCTATTTGCTTCCTGCTGCTGTTCATGGTGCCTAGGCTGCAGGTGAGCACCAAGCTGCCCTCAGCCCTACCCCAATTTCCCTCCTATGCTCCTTGGCACCCAAAGTCTGGAGGGGGCTGAGGTGGCAGGGGGCTGGCATGTCAGCATTGTTCCAAGTGTGTGTGTGCACACCTGGCTGGGTTGCAACAGCACCTGGGCTTGGCCTTGACACTGCTCCCAGATTGGAGCAGCCGTCAACAGCAGGGAGAAGTCAGGCAGTGGGAGCAGGCACTTCCAAGCCTGCAAGAATGAGGTCTTCCTGGCCCCTCAAGAGTGCAGAGATGCCTGGTTCCTTGCAGCAGCCCCATGGCGGCAGGGGAGGCTCCTGCCTGCTCCCTGGGGTGGAAGGTCAGGTCTGCAGCTGGGGTTTGGGTGGCTGCAGCTGCGCCCAGGAGAGCAGAGCTCCTGTCTGCTCCAGTCCCTGAGAGCACAGGAATTCCTGGGTCTGCTGCCAGGGCCTGGGTGGGTACAGTGGCACCTAGGTAGCTCCCGCCCCAACTCAGAAGGGTGGGACTTCTGCTTGTCCCTGGCTCACACTGGCTTCACGGAGCATGCAGCCCCAGTCGTACCTCCCTGCTCCAGCCAGCATGATGGCAGTGATGGATCCAGATGGCCCTCCACTGCCACCAACATAAGTGAAGTAGGCTTGGTCTTAGTGGTATGTGTGGGAGCAGTGGGAGGTGGTTAGCCGTGAGCTTCACCTATAGCAGTGCTTCTCAAACGTTAATGGTATATCCAAATCACCTGAGGATTTTGCTAAAATGCAGATTCTGGCTCAGCAGAGCTTTTAATAAACTCTCAGATAATGCCAAAGCTGTTGGTCTGTGGACTATACTTTCATTTCCATGGTTTTAGAGGACAATTTACACATGACAAATATGTTGTAAAAATAGCCTCAAACAGTTCCTGGGCCAAATTTGGGTTTAGCAAGCAGTTTCCACACTTGAAAATATGAGGTGATAATGTTAAGATATGGCTAAAGATAATTTCTTTTTTTGAGACAGAGTTTTACTCTTGTTGCCCAGGTTGAAGTGCAATGGCACAATCTCAGTTCATCGCAACTTTTACCTCTGGGTTCAAGCAATTCCCCTGCCTCAGCCTCCCAAGTAGCTGGGATTACAGGTATGTGCCACCACACCGAGCTAATTTTGTGTTTTTAGTAGAGACAGGGTTTCTCCATGTTGGTCAGACTGGTCTCGAACTCCCAACCTCAGGTGGGATCCGCCCAACTTGGCCTACCAAAGTGGTGGGATTACAGGAATGAGCCACCACGCCCGGCCAGCTAAGGAGAATTTCTATAGGGTGTCTAGCATAGGAGCCTCAAACTCAAATACTTACAGGGGTCAGCCTAGGGCTGGGTGAAGATCATGAAGCTGGAGAGCCTCTGCCTGCCTGCAGGGGGCACTGCCACAGACCTCCAGCTCATGGTTGCCAGGCAGAAATGCTGGCACAGGGTGCCCATATTATCCAGTTTTTTAAGAGAAGTGAAATCAAAGGATTTTATGTGAAATTCTCTGATCTCTAAATGTTTTCAATTATTTTTTTTCTCAAACACTCTTCAAGTTAAACAAAATAAGTCTGTTGGCCAGATGCAAACTGCAGAGTGTTTGCTTACTCTCTCTGGTCCAGTATTTTGCAAGGCCCTTGATAGATACAGAAGAACAGGATGTAGGTTCAGCTCTTGAGATGGGCATAGCTTTGTTGGGAGATATGATATTTGGATATGAAATAGCCAAGGAGCAATTCAAAGGCATGTGTCTGTAAGTAAGAAAAAAGAAATCCAGGCCATCTAAAGGAGCTGTGAAGTGAAGCCATAATGACTTCAGATATCCCTATCCCATAGCTGAATCTTGTGATTTGTAGAAGTGCCCTATGTGTGAGAAATATCCTGTTTACTTCATCTTAGTGGGTTAATTAGTGCTGATAAACAGTGTAGTTATTTCTGCTCAGTACCAACTTTGATAGTGAAGCAGGTAATAGTTATCTGATGCAAATCTATTCAAAGAAATAAATTCTAACTGGGCGTGGTGGCACGCACTTGCAGTCCCAGCTACACAGGAGGCTGAGGCAGGAGAATCAATTAAACCCGGGAGGTGGAAGTTGCAGTGAATGGAGATCGCGCCACTGCATTCCAGCCTGGGGACAGAGCGAGATGCCGTCTCAAAAAAAAAAAAAAAAAAAAGAATAAAAATAAATTCATCCAGCCGGGCGCGGTGGCTCAAGCCTGTAATCCCAGCACTTTGGGAGGCGGAGGCGGGTGGATCACGAGGTCAAGAGATCGAGACCATCCTGGTCAACATGGTGAAACCCCGC
>NW_022437098.1:1029205-1032759 GCF_009761245.1 Sapajus apella | reverse complement strand
TAAACACTATAAGAATCAGAGAGTCTTTGAAGACAGAAAGTAGATTGTCTCAAAGTTATATGAAATAAATTACCTTCAATATTATAGAAACTGCACATTGCTCTGTATATTTCAGATAGCGATGCATATTGCTCTGTAAAGAGCAATATGCATCGCTATCTGAAAATGCAGTCATGAAAATGTTTTTAAAGAAATATGTGGGATGTGCTAAACTGAATAACAGTCCCCCAAAGTTATCCATGTCACAATCCCCAGAGTTTGTGAATTTGTTTCCTTATAGGATAAAAGGGACGTTGTACATGTGATGGAGTTAAGGATCTCGAGATGGAGAGACTATCCTGGAATTTCTGGCTGGGCTCAATACATTCACAAGGGGGAAGCAGTGTGGTCAGAGAGGGAGCAGCTGGAGGATGGTCGGACGGCCAGGGCCAAGGAATGCAAGCAGCTGCCAGAACTAGGAAAGGCGAAGAAACAGAATCTTGCCTAGGGTCTCCAGGAAGAACAAACCCCCGCTGACACCATGATTTCAGTTCACTGAGACCGACCTGAGACTTCTACCCTCCAGAAGCATAAAATAATAAATTCATGTTGTTTTAAAGACTAAATTACAACAACATAAGGGGGTTGGTAACCAACCCCATAATGAGATGGGTGATTTGTTACAGCAGCAATAGGAAACTAATACAGATGGCAGGAACCATGAAAACAGTTCTAAGGTTTTGAGAGTTTCCAATATAAGCAGAAGAAAGTCGGTTTTGCTTTTTGTTTTTTTGAGATGGAGTCTCACTCTGTCGCCCAGGCTGGAGTGCAGTGGCACTATCTTGGCTCGCTGCAATCTCCGCCCTCCCATTTCAAGCAATTCTCCTGCCTCAGCCTCCTGAGTAGCTAGGATTACAGGCGTGCGCCAACACGCCCAGCTAATTTTTGTATTTTTAGTAGAGACGGGGTTTCACTATGTTGGCCAGGCTGGTTTCGATCTCCTGACTTCGTGATCTGCCTGCCTCGGCCTCACAAAGTGCTGGAATTACAGGTGTGAGCCACCACGCCCGGCCCAAGTAAGTCGTTTCCTTTTAAAGCTATTCTGTCACTTGCTGTCTTGAAATTTTTAATAAACAGATTTCTTATAATACACTGTCATTATTGACATGTGCAAAATGACAGTGACACTTTTATTACATTTACATGTGGTGAAATTATGTCAGAGAAACAAAATCAAATGAGATAATAAACATAAAGTGCCTGATACAATGCCTGACACATAGTAGGTGCTTGTTAAATGTTAGTTTCTTCTACTTGTCCTTGTAGATCAAGGATTTTAAGGTATGCAAGTAAATATATATGCATGTTGATGTTATGTTTGAAGTTTGTTCCTTTATCATGAAACACTTCCTTTATTGTATGACTTGGGTGTACTAAAACCTTAATTTAGCACATTAATATTGTACATAAAATAATGAAACCAGGCTTGGAAAACATTAGGCAATTAAAAAGACCCAATCTGAAACAGACGCAAGAATGGAATGAAATTTACGTATTTTTGACTTAACAGTTGCCAGAATTAATGAAATCACGAATGTGCATAGTTTCCTTTTCAATTTGAATTTTTAAGTGCTTATTGTTAGCAGTCCTTTAATATCAATTTCATGCTAAATGAATCATTATGAAATACTTACGAAAGAAACAATTTTTAAGACGTGTTCATTTAAAAATGTAACGGTATTACTTTCTGAAGGCAATAAAAATGTGTTATATTAGTTACAACGTGCCATAATTGGTGGGATGCATGTGCTAAATAAGAATACATTTTTAAAATTTATTTTTTATTTTTATTTTTTGTTCAACTAAAGAAAATTGGACTGAAACTGGCTTAAGATTCTTTTGGAATGGTATATCACTGCTCAATGGAAAAAGGACAGATTTTTGTTTTCTGGGAATTCTGTCAGATTGCACAAGGATAGAGTTTTGTCTCCATCCCACAACATTCATGGAATTTTAGCAAGTAGATAAGATAATTTTCTCTTCTTGCCTCCTGGTCTGGTTTAGGTCCTCCCATAGCCTCTTTTTTTGAATGAAATTTGCTACTTTCTTTTTTTTTATTGAGACGGAGTTTCGCTCGTTACCCAGGCTGGAGTGCAATGGCACGATCTCGGCTCACCGCAACCTCCGCCTCCTGGGTTCAGGCAATTCTCCTGCCTCAGCCTCCTGAGTAGCTGGGACTACAGGCACGCACCACCATGCCCAGCTAATTTTTTGTATTTTTAGTAGAGACGGGGTTTCATTCTTGAGCTTATCTCATTTTGACAACTATGTATCTAATGATTTATGCTGCAGGAAGAGCAGACTTCAATAAATTAATGGAAGATTCCCTTCCCTTCACTCCGCTAAGCTTTGCAAGGGAATAGAACAGGTTTTTCTTTCCTTTTCCTTCCCCCCCCTTTTTTTTTTCAGCCCGTTAACCCCAGACACTACTATAGTGCTTTGGCTGAGTTCAGTTGCCAGACACAAAGAGCTAAAATAACACGAATTTAAACAAAATATAAATTTATTTTTCTTTATTATGTGAAGGAGAGATCTTGGGGCCCCAAAACCACTAAGCTAAAGGAAAAAGTCAAGCTGGGAACTACTTAGGACAAACGTGGCTCCTGTTCTTTTCAAAGTCGCCCCGCTGCTCACTGAGATACATGCATATCTGATTGCCTGTTTTGGAGAGGGTAATCAGAAACTCAAAAGAAAGCACCTGACACGGTGGCTCACACCAGTAATCTCAGCACTTTGGGAGGCCCCGGCGAGGGAGGATTGCTTGTGGTAGGGAGTTCAAGACCAGCCTGTCCAATGTGATGAAACCCCGCCTCCACTAAAAACACAAAAATTAGCTGGGCATGGTTGTTGGCACCTGAAATCCCAGCTACTTCGGAAGCTGAGGCAGAAGAGTCACTTGAACCTGGGGGGCGGAGGTTGCAGTGAGCCAAGATTGTGCCACTGCACTCCAGCCTGGTGACAGAGTGAGACTCCATCTCATAAAAAATAAATAAATAACGGACCCATTTGTCTTTTACCTATCTATGACCTGGAAGCCCCCTCCCTGCTTTCAGTTGTCTCACCTTTTCCGGACCAAACCAATATTCATCTTACATATGTTGATTGATGTCTCAGGTCCCCCTAAAATTATGTATAAAACCAAAACTGTGCTCTGACCACCTTGGGCACATGTTGTCAGGACCTCCTGAGACTGTGTCACAGGTGCATCCTCCATCTTGGCAAAATAAACTTTCTAAATTAACTGAGGTCTGTCTCAGAGAGTCAGGGTTCACATTTTGGTAACCACAGAAGGATTCTGAGTGGAGATGCGCCTGACCTTTGACAAATCTCCTATCGGTGCTTGGTACCAGCATAAGCCAATTTTATGGCTCAAACCAATAGGACAACTTTGTGAAGTCCGGGAGCAATCCTCCAGGGGAATCCCTGGTCTCCCAAAATTTGGTCGTGATCTAAAGTTTATTTTTATTTTGCTATACAACCCTCTCTCTCTCTTTTTTTTTTTTTTTTTTTTTTTT
>NW_022437098.1:1013252-1029105 GCF_009761245.1 Sapajus apella | reverse complement strand
ATGATGATGAAAGGGCAGGTGACTCCTTTATGATGTTTGAGCTCACTCTCAGCAGGGAAGATGAATTCGGGTCCCCCCACCCCATCTTCCAGGATGGTAGAGATGAGTCTTCAGCCTGAGACCCAGCCCTAGGTAAGCAGTTGAATTGGGGTTTTGTCTTGGCTAAAGTTCAACAACCAGCTGGCCTTAATTTCTCCTTGCCATTAGAGTGCTCAGTGATCAGATTGTTGGTTTTTTTGTGGCTGTCATTTGTTCCAGTTTTTCTCCCACCAGATTTGAACAACTCTACCTGAGTGGTCAAATCTGAATGAGAATTCCAAATGATGGGTAACAAACCCTCTCTAATTTGGCTAAAATTCCTTGCAGCTGCAAAAGAGGGGAAAGAAAGAAAGCAAAAATCCATGCTTGTGTTTGCTTCCTGTCTTAAATAAAAAAACAAATGTCTTTTGTTTACTTTTCTTCCAACCTATACTTCCTGGCCCCTTTGCCATCTGTGACACCAAAAAAATCTAGAGAAGGCTTCTAATGACTTGAACCCCTTTAAGGGATTCAGAACAAAGGTGCCACTCAGCCCTTCTGGGCTGTTCTATTTTCTTTGTGGAGTTTCAAGAGTCATGGGCAGATTCTTCTTAGGTCTAGAGCACTGTTTCCCTCTACTGCATGGCCTGGCCTGTTTCACTTTGAGAGTACCAAAGATGACTTCGTCCTGTGAGAGGGTTTGACCGCGGTGTGTGTGACGGCAGGTGAGAGCTACAAAGTGGGGGCAGCTGATCACAGTTTACAGGAAGTGGTCTTAGCTGTTGTTTCTATTTCTCTCCTAGAAAGTTATTTAAGGATCCTAATTCTAGTTCAAAGATGCATTCTAAAGGGTCTTCTTTATTGTTTTTTCTCCCAAAATTAATCTTGAGTCAGCTTGTGTCTGAAAGCATTTTCGGGAGGAATTGAACTGTTGTTTTCATAGGTAAATGAGAGATTGAGTTTTTCTCAACTCCAAAGAGAAAGGGCATTTGCTCCTCCCAACTGAAAGGTGCCCCCGGGTGATGGAGGGGGGACCTTGTGGGAGTGTCTGGGGGGGTTGATCCCCCTGTGATGTGCAGTGGCCCATCAGGGAAATCCTCAACAAAAATTAATTTTTTTAAAAAGGCTTATCCAGGAAACACATATAAGGGCTGATCACCCAGCATTTTGAACCCTCTCAGAGGTCATCGACGTCTGGAGAGAGAGAAGGGAGACACGTGAAAGGGTAGAAACATCTTGGTGGTGATGCTGTGGAGTCTGGCTGCAAGCAGCACATATGTATCCACCCCGCAAAACCTAGGCCACAGCTCACAGCTCACAGCTCACAGCTCACAGCTCACAGCTCACAGCTCACAGCTCACAGCTCAGTTCCTCCTTTTGAGAAAAAAGTGGGAAACAATAATCTAAGAATGAGGAGAAAACAAGGAGAATGACTCCCTTTCGAGCACTTTGTAGATTTTATGGCACATCTACTTGCCACAGTTTACACAAAATGGTACGGGTATGGTCTTTGTGCAGTTTTACATTAAGGAAAAAGAGCCCTAAGGTCGACCTGCAAACTATAGACTTGGTAAGTTCTTTTTCTCTCTATTTTATTTTCTGGTTGGTTTAAATCTGCTGTTATTTTTCTACTAAGATAAAAACCACTCTTTGAATTCAACAGGTTTTTTGTTTGCAAGCCAGTGAATTTGTATTTGTCTCATGGTTAAAAGTTCTGAAGTAAAATCTGTAGGGTGTGTGTGTGTGTGTGTGTGTGTGTGTTTGTGTGTGTGTGTTTAAAAGTCCTTTATATAATTTTATGTTTAGTTGGCAATTAAATCCATTTAATTTCCCTCTAGCACAGCAGATTTTTACTCCTTGTACCATATGATGTAAATTTTGCTATTTTCTTTTCACCTGAGTTGTTTCCTTTAGTATGCAAATTTAAGGCTAGTTGGCTGACAACTGGCAAGGGTAGTGAAAACAGGTTTTTTTTTAAGAGACAGGGTTTCACCATGTTGGCCAGGATAGTCTCGATCTTCTGACCTTTTGATCTGGCCACCGTGCCCAGTGGCCTTTTTTTCTTTTGAGAAGGCGTCTAGCTCTGTTGCCAGGCTGGAGTTCAGTTTCTACAGTTTGGGCTGAATTCTAATTTTTCTTGGCTGTAAGTCTTCAAAATAATGTTTTCAATTTTTTTCCTTCATCCCCCCAACCGTTTTTTTTTTTGAGATGGAGTCTCCCTCTTGTTGCCCAGGCTGGAGTGCAATGGCACGATCTCGGCTCACCATAACCTCCGCCTCCCGGGTTCAAGTGATTCTCCTGCCTCAGCCCCCCATGAGTAGCTGGGATTAAAGGAGCCCATCACTATGCCTGGCTATTTTTTTGCATTTTTATAGAGATGGGATTTCACTATGTTGGTCAGGCTAGTCTCGAACACCTGACCCCAGGTGATCCACCCACCTTGGCCTCCCAAAGTGCTGGATTACAGGTGTGAGCCACTGTGCTCAGCACCACCCCCTCTCCCCGATTTTTTCCTAATTTGGAGTCGCTGAAAATTAAGCTGTCCTTTTGTAAAGTCATGCCAACTGAAGCTAGACAACCCAAACTTCGGAAGACAATAACAGCAACCTACGTACATACATAAGCCACTTCTGTACCTACCTACTGATGTATGGACTTCAGAGTAATATGGCCTATTTCAATTTTCCAAGATTATTCTTTTGTTTGTCGTTTCTCTCCCTTCCTCCCCCTATTTTTTCTTCATAAAATTATAAGACTTCACAACCTGCTAAAAATGAACTTTCCTAATAACTCAGGACCTACCTATCTAGGAATAAATAACCTATCCTAGCCGTGAGAGATCAGAAAAAACCTGAGACCAGAGACTCCTGTTCTTCTAAAATTCTTTCTCCAAAAAAAATTTTTTTTTTTTTTTTTTGAGACAGAGTTTCACTCATGTTACCCAGGCTGGAGTGCAATGGCGTGATCTCGGCTCACCGCAACCTCCGCCTCCTGGGTCCAGGCAATTCTCCTGCCCCAGCCTCCTGAGTAGCTGGGATTACAGGCACGCACCACCATGCCCAGCTGATTTTTTGTATTTTTAGTAGAGACGGGGTTTCACCATGTTGACCAGGATGGTCTCGATCTCTTGACCTCGTGATCCACCCGCCTCGGCCTCCTAAAGTGCTGGGATTACAGGCTTGAGCCACCGCGCCCGGCAAAAAAATTTTTTTAAAAGAGGGGAAATATGAAAGGAAAATAAATCCAGGGGCCCCAAAATCACTAAGTTAAGGGGAAAAGTCAAAGGAACTGCTTAGGGTAAACGTGCCTCCCATTCTATTCAGTCACTCCTCTGCTCACTGAGATGAATAGATATCTGATTGCCTCCTTTGGAGAGAGTAATCAGAAACTCAGAAGAATGCACCCCTTGTCTCTTATCTTCCTATAACCTGGAAGTCACCTCCCTACTAGTTGTCGTGCCTTTTCCAGTCCGAACCAATATTCATCTTACATATGTTGATTGATGTCTCACGTCTCCCTACAATGTTTAACATGAAACTGTGCTCTGACCACCTTGGGCTCCCGTCGTCAGGACCTCCTGAGGCTGTGTCATGGGTGCATATCCTCAACCTTGGCACAAGAAACTTTCTAAATTAACTGAGACCTGTCTCAGATATTTGTGGTTTGCATATATAAAGTCTAGAGTTAGGCAAGCTAGGTAGCTCCCATGATTGAGACCCAGCGTCCTTCTCTTTTTTTTTTTTTTTGCTCTGCCATGCTCATTCTATGACTGTCATCCTTGAGGGCTCTTTATAGTCCAAGATGACTGGAACTTAAGCCCTTCTGCCCTTATACTAAGAAGGAAGCGGAAGAGGGGGAAGAGGGCTAAATATCTCCTGGCCTCTTGTCTTTCCACCTTTCTCTCTCACCGGCTACAGCTCAGTTGCTGGCCACCCCTAGTCAGAATGGAGTCTGGGGAAGGTGGTCCTTTTCATTGGGCACATTGCCACGCTAAGTAAAAGCACTGGTCTGATACCAACAAGGGGAGGAAGTAGTAAAATGAGATGAGTAAAAACAATATAATGAGTTCTTCATGAAATAAAACATTCAATTTACAAGACTGTCCTTTGAGACTTTTTCCCTTCATCTTGTCTTAAAGTTAAAAAATATATTTCTTTTTTTTTTTTGAGACAGAGTCTCAGTCTGTCACTCAGGCTGGAGTGCAATGGCACGATCTCGGCTCACTGCAAACTCTGCCTCCCAGGTTCAAGGGATTCTCCTGCCTCAGCCTCCTGTGTAGCTGGTATTTCAGGTGCACACCACCACACCCGGCTAATTTTTGTATTTTTAGTAGACACGGGGTTTCATCGTGTTGGTCAGGATGGTCTCAAACTCCTGACCTCGCGATTCGCCCGCCTCAGCCTCTCAAAGTGCTGTGATTACAGGCATGAGCTGCTTTGCCTGGCCAAAAATACATTTCTTAAAAAATGAAATTATAATTATGGCAGACATTTTTCTCCTAAAGTCTTTACTTGACCAAATAAAAACTTGGTGACTCTGTTAACCCTCTAATATTATTGACATTTTACTGGCCCCCCAAATCCAAAATCTAGAGAACTCCTGCTTTCTTTCAACTCTAAAATACTTAGATCTGTGTCATCCACATAGCCTATAGGCTTCATGCTTTATACTTGGTAGTGATTGGGTTCAGAACCTGCTACTCCTAAATACGGCATGGACTTTTGAAAAAATGGCAGAAGCTGGAAGTTCACTCTCACCTTCCCTCCTCTCCTTTCTCTTGAAGCAGGTCATAAAACCTTGGAATGATTTTCTTAACTTCCCCTGAAACAAGTTCTAAGACCTTCATGTAAGAAGTGCTGCCCTATATCCACAGGAAAGGTACATTCTTATCTCTGAAGACGGAAGGGTCACAGAGTAGAATCTGAACAAATAAGCCTTGCTAAACTCCCCCCAGTTTATTGTCATCTTTGTTCAACTATATCTCCCCACAACTGTCCACTCTTCATGAAACCTGGCATAGAAACACCCAAGTTTAACAGCTGCTCTGGATCTTCCTTTCCTTAGGAAGGCTCCCATGGCATGGGATATTTACATGCAATGTGTATGCTTTTCTCTGGTTAATCTGTCTTTCGTTATGGAGGCCTCAGCCATGAACCTAGGATGGGTTCGGAAAAGCTATTTTTCCTTCCCTATAGTAATCTGTCATTAGGTATCTATTGATTAATTTATCAAGTAGGTCTAGCCAAAGTGCTAATGCCCAGTGACACAATGAAGAGCTGCCACCTCCAGGCTGTGAGTCAGGGCTTGCTTTGCAGTGAGGGAGAGAAACTCACTGAAGTCAGCATAGGTAAACGGATGATTGTTGCAAGGATAGGGGGGAATCTCATGAACAACTAAGAACAGAAAAAGAAATGCAGTCAGTTTACCTTGAAATTGGGCTTAAAAATAAGGAATGGGGCCGGGTGCAGTGGCTCACGCCTGTAATCCTAGCACTTTGGGAGGCCGAGGTGGGTGGATCAAATGAGGTCAGGAGTTCAAGACCACCCTGGCCATTAGGGTGAAACCCCATCTTAAAAAAAAATAATAATAATAAAAATAAAAATAAGGAATGGAAGCCCCCCCTCAAAGAATAAATAATAGCCTTTCAGCTTCATTTTGCTTTTCTCTGCCAACCAACTTTCTTTGCTACTTATATTTTTTTTCTTCCCTCAGTAACTCTGACTGGCATGGGGGCTTTAGCTCCTGTTGTATAGAGGTGTTACAGTCTCTCAGTGTTGCAATTCCAAACTCCCCAGCAATAGTTTGATTGGTTCAGCTAGGATCAGGCTACCATCCCTGGTTCAATTAGCTGTGGCAAGTAATGGAGGCCATAGTACAAACATGTCCTCCTGGGTGCATTCTTTCAGCAGAGCCTATGGAGTGAGTGTGTGGGGGGTGGGGCAGAAGGGGCAGATGCCATGCAGCATTCATAATACATTTCCCTTTTTCCATGAATTTCCATCTCCTGCAGCCCTCCTTCCTTAGCTTCAGGTGCTTTTCTTCCTCAAGGTGGCAGATCAAAGACCTTCACTATTATTTGCTCCATTTCTTGAAGTGTTTGTGGCACAAAAATTATTTTTATTATTGTTCTCTTCTCTAATTCAACTTACATTTCCACGGCTGGGATGTTTTAATGGGAAAGTAATGGTGATCAGAGTGCAGGAGCCTCTGGCGTCACTTCATCCTATCCCTTATTTTCACATCGCCAGCCTGGGACAGGAGCAAGAACACTCTAAATAAGAAGCCACTGTAAATGGAGTTGAAGCCAGGTTCCACCCTCCACTAGAAGAGATGGCTCTGTTCATGAGTTTCCGTATTTATGAAAGTGGACCATTACCATGGTGGGCTTACATAAGATCACTGTGAGAATCAAAGGAAATAACCCAGGCCAAGGAGTTAGCTGAGTGCCTGGAACTTCAACACACATTCTTTACAACTGAGGTACAAGAGGCAAATATCAAAGCCATAGACAAGAGAGTGTTGAGGGCATGATGGCATGTGGCTGTCATCCCAGCTACTTGGGAGACTGCAGCATGCGACTTGCTTGAATTGGGGAGGCGGAGGTTGCAGTTAGCTAAGCTGAGATCGTGCTACCAGCCTGGGCAACAAAGCAAGACTCTGTCACACACACATACACACACACAAAAAGATACTGTTAAAAGTTTGGGTGCCAAATAAGGGCTGGAAACCAGGTGGGTGGTATCTGAGCTAATTCTGAAAGTAGGAGTCTTGGTACAATGGTTCCCACAACATAGATTCTAAGATAGCTGATGCTATTTGTTCATTGAACTTTGAAGGAAGGTTTGATGACGTCAGGAACTTTGCAGCACTCAGCCAATTGTGTTGTTTTCCTCTAGAATGTAAAGATTTAATGTAAACAATGTAATAATTTTCACCTAAATATGCCATTTTTAATTTTTGCCACATTATTTAAGTGTGATTGGGTTCTATTCTACAATCAAAACTGTGTTCCTCTAGAGTAACACATTGCTGGGCCCAGTGGCCCACACCTGTAATTCCAGGTCTTCGGTGCCACTGAAGCAATTGGATTGCCTGAGTCCAGAAGGTCAAGGCTGCAGAGAGTTGTGTTTGCACCACTGCACTTCAACCTGGGTGAGAGTGAGACCCAGTCTCAAAACAAACAAATCAAAACTACACACATACAAACAAAAATCAGATCACCCACAATCAATTTTATGATTTAATTAAAAATAGGGTTTGTATTGAAGTATCTGTTTTCTCTGGAAACTTTTTTTTTTTCTTCTACATACCCCAGAGAAAACTCTGGAAGCTTTTTTGACATTTTACAAAGTGAACATCTCACTATTGCTTAAAATATTAATAAGATCGTTCCATGCATATGAATGCCAGGCAAAATGAATCCTTATAAATTTAAGTTTGTGCCGGGCGTGGCGGCTCACACCTGTAATCCCAGCACTTTGGGAGGCCGGGGTGGGTGGATCATGAGGTCAAGAGATCGAGACCATCCTGGTCAACATGGTGAAACCCCGTCTCTACTAAAAATACAAAACATTAGCTGGGCATGGTGGTGCGTGCCTGTAATCCCAGCTACTCAGGAGGCTGAGGCAGGAGAATTGCCTGAACCCAGGAGGCGGAGGTTGCAGTGACCCGAGATCACGCCATTGCACTCCAGCCTGGGTAACATGAGTGAAACTCCGTCTCAAAAAAAAAATAAAAATAAAAATAAATAAATAAATTTAAGTTTGTATCTTTATGCTATGCATACTTCCCACCTACATCTAAATTAGGCCTAAACATAGTGTCATTTCATATACTGCAAAGTTAGATGAGCCTAGCAATTATTTTTTTCTTTTTTTGAGATGGAGCCTAGCTCTGTCGCCAAGGCTGGAGTGCAGTGGCGTGATCTTGGCTCACTGCAACCTCCACCTCACAGGTTTAAGCAATTCTCCTGCCTCAGCCTTCTGAGTAGCTGGGTTTACAGGTACATACCGCCACACCCAGTTAATTTTTGTATTTTTAGTAGATATGGGGTTTCACTGTGTTGGCCAGACTGGTCTTGAAATCCTGACCTTGTGATCCGCCTGCCTCGGCCTCCCAAAGTGCTGGGATTACAGAGGTGAGCCACCATGGCTGGCCTGAGCCTAGCAATTCTTTTTTTTTTTTTTTCTTGAGACAGAGTTTCACTCTTGTTACCCAGGCTGGAGTGCAATGGCGCAATCTCGGCTCACTGCAACCTCCGCCTCCTGGGTTCAGGCAATTCTCCTGCCTCAGCCTCCTAAGTAGCTGGGATTACAGGCACGTGCCACCATGCCCAGCTAATTTTTTGTAGTTTTAGTAGAGACGGGGTTTCACCATGTTGACCAGGATGGTCTCGATCTCTTGACCTCGTGATCCACCCACCTCGGCCTCCCAAAGTGCTGGGATTACAAGCGTGAGCCACTGCACCCGGCCCCTAGCAATTCTTTATTAACCATTGAACTTTGAAAAAAGACAGAAAACTGGGATATGGCAAGATGTCCATCATTCACAAACACTAAAAATGATTTTTCAGCAAATATGTAATGTAATGTACTTTCTTTGCTGGTAAATGCAGAACTTAAACTCATTCTCAATTTGTTACTACAGAGGTGACTTTCTCATGGTCATGGTGTCACGATGAGTGCTCCTCAAGCATGTATCTCCCTACCCAGGACTTGATTTTGATCCATCCACATCACACTATATACACATCAAAAATGCATCAACCTCTCTGCTGTAAAAAATGAAATCATGTCCTTTGCAGCAACATGGATGGAGCTGGAGGCCATTATTCTAAGTGTGCAAACTCAGAAAATAAAATATTGCATGTTCTCACTTATAAGTGGGAGCTACATAATAGGTATACATGCACATAAGAATGGGAATAACGGGCACTGCGGACTCCAAAAGGGGAGACGGGGGGAGGGGGGTGAGGCCTGAAAAATTATCTGTTGCATACAATGTTCAATATTTGGGTGATGGATACACTAGAAGCCCAATCCCCACCATCACACAATATACCTATGTAACAAATAAGTACATGTACCCCCTGAATCTAAAATCTAAAAACAATCAAAGAGCACCGACTTCCTTAACTGGCAGGGAATAGTTTCAAGAATAGATTTAAACACCGGATTCCTTAATGTAGTTGCAGATTCTGCCAGTTTTGCCTCAACTCTGGATCAGTTCCTTTTTCAAACTACTGCTACCACTATGCTGCTTACTTATTCCATCACTTATAAATGTATAACCTCTGGAAATTAGTCTTCGAATTGAAAGTATTAATTGGTAAAATGGGTATTTCTTCACCATAGGAATAGTTGGAAGTGTTTAAATAATTGAGAGCTATTTTTATTACAAGCACACCCAGCTTTGTGGTGTTTTTTTTGTTTGTTTTTTGAGACAGAGTCATGCTCTGTTGCCCAGGCTGGAGGGCAGTGGTGTGATCTTGGCTCACTGCAATCTCTGCCTCCTGGGTTCAAGCGAGTCTCCTGCCTCAGTCTCCGAAGTAGCTGGATTACACACTAATTTTTGTATTTTTAGTAGAGACGGGGTTTTGCTATCTTGGCCAGGATGGTCTCAAACTCCTGACCTCAGCTGATCCACCTCTCTCGGCCTCCAAAGTGCTGGGATTAGAGGTGTGAGCCACTTTGCCAGGCCTGTAGTGTGTTTTTGAATGCATATGTTAAGGGGGTGTGTGTGTGTGTGTAGACAGAGTCTCTTTCTATTGCATCCCAGCAAACTCTGAAAAAAAAAAAAAAAAAAAAAAAAAAAAGACTCTCGCTGTCTGTCTTCAGGATGGAGTGCAGTGGTGCAATCTCGGCTCACTGCAACCTCCGACTCCCTGGTTCATACGATTCTCCTGCCCCCCTTCTGAGTAGCTGGGATTACAGGCCCGGGCCACCACGCTCAACTAATTTTTTGTATTCGTAGTAGAAACGGGGTTTCACCATGTTGGCCAGGATGGTCTTGATCTCCTGACCTCGTGATCTGCCGCCTCGGCCTCCGAAAATGCTGGGATTACAGGCGTCAGCCACCGCGCCCAAAGTTGTGGTTTTATGATTATGATTTAAGACATTTTCAAGTTTAATTCGTCAGATTCTAGAAGAAAACAAAAATTCACAAAGACAAGCTAATGCCATTGTCATGAATGGAAGTTTGGAGGAAATTCTATTACTATTTGGGTGGTTTAAGTACGCGGTTGAACTGATTTGAACCCCGACCAAACACTATATGGAACTGATCTGCGGCCGGGAGAATCATTAACCAAGATGCATTTTTTGCTGTTATTGTTGACAACTCGGCTAGAAAATCTTTTTTTGTTTGTTTATTAAGACGGGGTTTCAGCATGTTGGTCAGGCTGGTCTTGAACTCCCGACCTCAGGTGATCCGCCCGCCTTGGCCTCCAAAGTGCTTGGATTACAGGTGTGAGCCACCACGCCCGGCTAGAAAATTTTATTTTAGAGGTTTTACCCCGTTGACAATGACTTAACATTTCTTTAAAAGAACTAATTTCCATTTTACCTCCTCTACATTTTGAACAGAATCTTAAAACAAATAGGCAACAAGCCGATGGAAGAAGCCGGCGCCGCTCCTCCGCGGGCGCTGCAGGGGAGCTGCTCCAGCCGGGGCTTTCGCGCGAGACCGGGAATCCTCCAGCAGGACGGACTCGCGGGCCCACAGCCCGCCCTAGCCGGGCCCACTTCCGCCGGAGCCCGGGCCGCGCCCGCCCCGCCCCCACGGACCGGAGATTCGTCGGAATTTTCCCGCGACGCCGCGGGAGCGCGCGGGGCCGCTCGCTGAGCCCCAGAATGCACTGCGGGCACGTGACCGCGCGCGCGCGCCGCACCACTGCCCAGCGACCGCGGGAAAATTCCAAAAAACTCCAAACAAAAAGCCAATACGAGGCAAAGCCAAATTTTCAAGCCACAGATCCCGGGCGGTGGCTTCCTCTCCGCCACTGCCCAAACTGCTGAAGCAGCTCCGGCGAGGACCACCCGGTAAGCGGCAGGCCGCAGAACGCAGGGAGGGCGGAGGCTTCTCTCGGGGGTCTGGCCGATACGTCAGCGGCGGGAGCGGGAGGAGGAGGCGAGGGGCCAGAGGGAAGGCTCGCGAGAGCGGGTGGGCGCGGCGCGCCTCGCGGTGGGCGAGCTGGGTTCCCGCCGGCGCTGGGCTGAGGCTGCGGCTGCGGCTGAGGCGGGAAGCTAGAGGCGCGAGGTGGGGAGGTGGGGAGGTGGGAGGCGGGGGGCGGTGATAGCCCGCGGGGCGGGGCCGGGGCGGGGCGGAGCGAGGCGAGCGGGGGCGGGAGCCGGCGCGGGGGACGCGCGGAAGGGAGCCCCCGGAGCGGCGGCAGCAGGGAGTTGGCGTTTTGGTTCTTTTTGTTCGTTGGGCGCAGGCAGCTATGTGTTTTTCAAAGGAGAGGAGCGAAGGTGAATTTCTCTGCCTCGGACCGTGGGAGCCGTGAAAAGCTCGGCCCTTTGAGCCCCTAGCCCTCTACCACTGGCCTCATCCTCCTCGCCCCTCGCACCCCTGCCCCCAAGCCCGAGCCGCCGGGGCGCGGGGAGGGGCGAGGCCCGATTAGAGGAGCCCGGGGCGCGGCTGTTACCTCTCCCGCCTCCGTCTCTCATCCCTGGCGGGAAGCGGGTGTGCTGAAGCCAGTGTCTCCCCTCCACTCTTTATGTGGACGCCAGGCCACATCTTCAAAGCCCGTGAGAGATTTTTCGGGTGCTGTTTGTTTACCTGTTTTAATTTTTTAGATGTGTGCGAACCCTCTATGTTCTTATAGGTGTCCAGCACACCGAATAACATGGGAAATTGGGTACCAGAATCTTCAGGAAAGAGGCCCAGGAGTTTTCTAGCAAAGACCTGTATGTGCCTGGGCTTTTGTTCCAATCTGAAACTTGAAAAACTCCCGGGCACCTGGTTTTATTCTAACCTGTGCCCCATTTAATGCATCTCAACTGTGATGTGATTTGACTTAGCATTTATCAAATGAGCGGAGCACTTTTGGGCCACCCAGCTTCAGCTCTTTGTGGCTGTCACTCACTGTCAGAGATATGCCCTCAGACAGATCGTTTTCTCCTTACTCCCCTCCAGGGTTGTTACAAACGATGGAATTCATACCATGTGTTGAGATCATTCATTACATAAGCTTAGATAGAAAACATGTTGTTCATTGCGACTTTATACATTAAACTTAAATTGATGTTTCAGTGTAATGTGCTGTACCAGAGTCAGATGGAAATAAGCACTCATATACATTATTCATATACAAGAAAGGCGGCATCAAAAAAGAATTTGTTTTCCTAGATACATTAGAAGTCTTTTTCACCTCCCCACTACCCCCAGTAAAATATGCTTCTTGAGAATTGGACCAATTATACTTTGTATATTATACATTCGAATTTATTTTTGCTTTATTCGGTCATATTTCTCTTGATTTCTTGAAAAACATTTATCAAGGCCTCAGAAAAAAAGCAGGCTCTATACTGGTATTTTTTGTTCTGTCTGCTAATAAGAAGCATTAACTTGATTGATTGGGTGGATGTCGAAGATGTGTTGCCGCATGTATCTGAAACTGTGCATGTACATTTGAAAATAAATGGTACTTTTAACCAGTTCCATATTTCAGCAAGTAGTTCCAAAAACAATTATACAAATTTAGTGTTTATGAAAACCAGCTACAGAGAGGCCAGCCTGGCCAGTAGAAAGTTGAATTGATTATCTGGGCCATCTAGAGAGCCAGAGGAAACTCACATAAGTGGTAGTTCTAAGTTGGTAGTGATGGGACCTCAAATCAGGCTGGAAATGAGCACCAAATGATTTTTAAAAGTTTCATTTTAGGCTGGGAGATGTGTATTCTCTGTCTTGTTTATGGATCTTGAGTGATTGATTCAATGTGAAAGAATACAGACAGGAGAAGTATATTGAATTTTTGCAGTGTTTTAATAAAAATGTAGAAGGGGAAAAGGAAAGACAGTTCAGATAACAGGCAGAGAGCATGGTGGCTCGTGCCTGTAATCCCAGCACTTTGGGAGGCTGAGGTAGAAGGATCACCTGATCCAGGAGTTTGAGTTCAGTTTAGGCAACAGAGAGCCCCCTGTCTCTACAAAAATTTAAAAAATTAGCGGGGAATAGTGGCGCAGCCTGTGGTCCCAGCTACTCGGGAGGCTGAGTTGGAGGATTACCTGAGTTCAGGAGGTCGAAGCTGCAGTGAACTGTGATCCCGCCACTGCACTCCACCCTGGGCAACAGACTGAGACCCTGACTAAAAAAAAAATTGACAACAATTCAGATTGGCCACCAGAGTTGAACTGGGGGCGAGCAGGCAACGATGGATGGTGTTACGTCCATTTTGAGATCGAGGTCTTCTCAAGTTTAATACGGTACTGAAGGTAAGAGGCCTGTATGCCTTTTATATCAGCATCACACTACCTTGATTATGACAGCTTTATGGTAAATTTTGAAATCAGGTAGTGTAAGTTATCCAGTGTTTTTCTTCATTTTCAAAATTGTTTTGGCTGTTCAGGATTACTTACATTTCCATAATTTAGTATCGGTTTGTCATGTTTTCAAAAAATCCGGCTGTGATAGATTTTGTAGTAATTGCATTTAATTTGCGTATCCGTTTGGGGGAGAATTGCCATCCCACCATGAACATGGACTCTTTCCACTTCCCGTTGAGATCTTTAATTTCTCTCAGCAACATTTAGTAATTTTCAATGTACAAATTTTGCCCTTTAGTAAATTAATTTTGAAGTGTTTTATTTTTGATAGTGTTGTGAATTGAATAGAATTATTTTTAAAATTTTATTATATTTTTTATTTATCCATCAAGTGAAAGCAAGTTTATTAAAGCAAAGGAATAAAGAATGGCTACTCCATAGGCAGAGCAGCTGAATTATTTTTAAAATTTCATTATGGATTGTTGTCAGTATATAAACATACACATGTTATCTTGAAACCTTCCTTGTTGAACTTGATGATTACTTCCAGTTTTTTGTGAATTACACAGGATTTTCTACGTACGGCATCATGTCAATAAAGATAGTTTTAGTTCTTCCTTTCCATGTGGATGCCTTTAATTTCTTTTTTGCCTTGTTCGAACCTCCAGCACTTTGCTGAATAGACATGGAGAATACATTATTGTCTTAGTTCTCATGTTAGGGGAAAACATTTAATCTTTGACCATTAGATAATGACGTTAGCTGTAAGTTTTTCATAAATGTATTTTAATCAGGTTGAGAGATTTTCCTTATGTTACTAGATGGTTGAGAATTCTTATGAACAAATGTTAGAAATGTTGCTTTTCTGCATCTGTTGAGATGACTGTGTTTTCTGTTCCTTTATCAATATGATTGATTAACTGATTTGTGTATTTATCTTAACGTTGCATTCTAAATTCCATTTGGTCATGTTATATAATCCTTTTTATATATTTCTGGATTTGGTTTAGTAATATTTTGTTTAGGATTTTTGTACTATGTTCATGAGTAATATTAGTAATATTTAGTCCCGTGATGTCTTTGGCTTTGTTATTGTCATACTGGCATCCTAGAATCAGATGGGAAGCGTTCCCTCGTATTTTTTCAGAGTTTGTGAAGGATTTTTTTTTTTCTTTAAACATTTGATAGAATTCACTAAGAAAGTCATCAGTTCTGGTTTTTCTTTACAGGGAAATTTAAAATTACAAATTCAGTTTCTCCAGTGTGCGCATGCGTGTGACTTCTTCGGTGCAGGTGGTCGTGCACGTGCGTGCCCGTTATTCCTCCAGAGCGAGCTTGTGCACGTGTGCGCGCGCCCTCTCCATCGCCAGTTCCCACGCACACTTGCTTCAGCACTGGCTGCCATGCACACATGTGACGCTTCTCCAGTGCGGAGCTCCCATGGTGTGTGCGGCTTTTCTAGCGCCCACTCCCGGTGGGTGTGCGTTGCCAGCGCTGGCTCCCTGTGGTGTGCCGTTTCCCCAGCGCTGGCTCCCGGGTTTGGGCGCCGCCCTACCACCTGTTCCCAGGCGTGTGCGCATCTCCAGAGCCGGGTCCTTGGCATATGTGCTTCCGCAGCGCCGGATTCTGTGGTGTGCATCTTCCCTAGCGCAGGCTCTTGTAGTTCTTTGTGATCAGCCGTAGCCAGTAGTCAACAGTGTACCTCAGCATCCCCCTCAGGCAATTTTGTAACTGAGCCTCTGGTGGGACACCTCCCAGTGAACACCTTTTGCTGGCACCCTAGAGGATGGGTTTCTGATAAGTTACCAAAGGTGGTTTTCCAGCGAGTTGTGCTGGTGCAGCACCCACAGAGACATCTTTCCTATTCAGTGAGCCGTGCTCCCTCCAAAAAGTTCTTGATCTCATTCCTGGGAAGAAGTGGGTAATTTTCCTTAGGGGACCCACCTCAGCCCTACGGGCAGTGGCTTCTGTTTATATCTGCTATTCTTGTGTTCTGTAGAATTCTCTTTACTTCTAGCTAGCCAACACCTTGTTACTCCAGTCCTGTTACAATGAGTAATTCTTGACTGAACATGGTGGCTTATGCCTGTAATCCCAGCACTGTGGGAGGCGGTAGGACTCCGGAGGATCACTTTAGGCTAGGAGTTTGAGACAAGCCTGGGCAACATAGCAAAACCCCTGTTCTACAAAAAATACAAAATTATATGGGAGTGGTAGTGTGCTTGCCTGTAGTCCCACCTAATAAGGAGGCTGGTGTGGGAGGATTGTTGAGCCCAGGGGGTCAAGGCTGCTGCTAGCCACGATTACACCATTGCATTCCAGCCTGGGCAACAGAGTGAGACCCTGTCTCA